>NC_071278.1:1895011-1910011 GCF_023375685.1 Ictalurus furcatus
GTGTGCAGGTTTATAAGGGAAGGAGCTGCCGGTGTTACCGAGCGTCTTGCAGAACCGGACGCGGTTCTCCTGGAGACTTTGACCGTCGCGCTCGCGTCTTACTTTCGCGGCGAAACCGACGTACGGACGTTTTTCCGTAGCGTTTCATTTTGTGCTGGAAAACCAACGTTTGCGAATCGAAACGGTTCTTGTACCGACTCGATAATGTAGGAGGCGTCAAATAAAAACATCTCCGACAAAGTTTGTACCTAAAAAAGAAAGAAATAGGGTGTCTAAAACGTCTGCACAGTGCGGTATGCGTGAACACGTTTCGTTTATTCTAAAGGGGCAGTTTAATAATAATATTATTGAAACGTGTTTCTACTGTAGACCTCTAACAATCGTCATTTATTCATAAGATACCTCTGTAATGTACCTTCCTCCTGGAAATCCACCACATAACAAACCTTAACCTACTGCAGGACCTCAGGGTCTGAAACCTAAACGTCTAGAGGGGGTATCACGGGTCTCCTCGGAGGAGCACGGGGTCGGAGTGACGTCCGGATTTATTTCATCCAGCCCAGGTCTAAAGACAGAACTGGATAACAATAATGTGTAAAAGTACCAGGCTGTAACGACTAAACGACTAACACACTTTTCTTTTTTATTTATTTATTTATTTATTTATTAACGTACTGAAATTTCAAACGTGTTGGAAATTTTCAAATTACGACGCGGTGACGCTTCGGCCATCAGTAACGACTTTCACGTTATCGCTTAAACTCATATCCGACTCATATACAGGTGAAATACACGCAAATGACATTTTACAGTGACTCAGACCTCCTTTAGTAAGTATTTATCCGATTAAAAACGTGAGCATCGCCTGGCCCGTAGTGCGTCTACACAGCTGCGATGGCTACGTGGCGGATTAACGCAAACAACTATTTACACGAACAGCACGACGTTTCGTTTCGTTCAATAACATCGGACTGTGAAGAGAAATATTAACGACATCAGACGAGCACAAACTCTCCTGATGTCATACTGATGTGTGTGTGTGTGTGTGTGTGTGTGTGTGTGTGTGTGTGTGTGTCATGAACATGCTGGGCATACCGTGATCACTGTGCTTTCAACGTACGTGTGTGTTTGTTTGTGTGTGTGTGTGTGTGTGTGTGTGTGTGTGTGTGTGTGAGACTGCTGTGTTTCACACATCTTTTTATTTTGTGTGCGCTAATGGTGACTCATAGCTGCTGGGATTGCAGACCGACTCGCTCTCCATGGAGACCAACAGCTCCATCTCAGCTGCTCTCACACAGAAAAGAAAAAAAAAAACAGCCTTTAACTCAAACACACACACACACACACACACACACACAAGAAGAAGAAAAGAAAAACAACCCCACACTGACGGATTTATCCTTAATGGAGCCCAAATTTGTGTGTGTGTGTGTGTGTGGGGGGATTTTTGTGTTTGTGGTCCTGTTTACCTGCACTGTACATTTATGCACATTTACATATAAATATAGTTCCAAAGCACTGACACTGGAGACTCCTTCCATTCGTGTTAAATAAACATCTCCGTAAAGGAAAATTCACGTATCAACGTTCACACGTTTTTTTTTTTTAAGTCCATTTATATGGAGCGTCCGCCATAGTGAACAAGCGGTCGCTATAGAAACGCTAATGTATTAGAACGAGCACGCGGATATAAACCTGTGAATTGCAGCTGCGTTTTATATATATATATATATATAATTAATCAACACCTTCGGACCAATCAGAATCCGGAATTCGGCAGCGCTCGGGTGTAATAACACGTAAAGATTTATAAAGTGGTATAAAAAACCTTTAAAATCACCTCACGAGGTTTGAGTTACAGTACATTATGAACGCCTTACAGAAATTCCGCGTCCTCGCTTTATAAAAGGTTCACACCGTTCTTATGACTGTGTTATGAAGGCCTAATGTAGGGTAACGTGCTACATTCAGAAGGGAAGACCTCTCTTGTGAAGGATGTGCATACACAAGCAAAACCTGAAGCTGGAGATGAACGCACACGCACCGTATCTACACACGCGGGTGTTTCCGTGTCGCGCGGCGGTGTTTTCAGTGTGTCTGCGCTTTGGTGTGGCCCGACTGCGGCCTCGCCTTGCGTTGCGTGTTTGTCTCAGACCGGTTCTCACACCTCCATCTCTCTCGTTACAGAGAGCAGCGCGGCCGTTCCGCAGCCACACCTGCCTCGCCTCCTGTCCTCGACTGTCGCTGAACGCCATCCGTCATCCATCAGTCACAGGAGGAGGAGGAGGAGGAGGAGAACAAACACCCGCTTGTTTGCGTCCCTGAACGAGAAGGTTTGGGTTCACGGTTATTTTTATCCATCGGCGAGCGGCCATTGATCGAACGAAGCCCTGACGTAAACGAGCGAGTTATCAGCCTTGCAGCTGTCGCTGTCTGATTCACAGTCTGTCAATAACATTTACTGCTTTGAGAATGATGTGTGTGTGTGTGTGTTTTTGTGAATACATGGCGTGCTCATCCCTGCTTAAAAAATCCGCCCTATTAAAGGGACACGTCAGTGTTCAGTACGCTTACTTCTATGTCAAAATAAATTTAAAGACTAAAACTACATCGCGCTCGAATTCCGGATTCTGATCGGTCAGAAGGAGTTGATTAATTCTCTAGAATGTATATCAATGCGCTCGTTCTAATACGCTATCGTTTCCATAGGAACAGCTCGTTCGGTTTGTAACGGTCAGAGGTAAAGGACAGGGGAGTTTACGCTCCTTTGCGGTTTCTCGGCAACACGACAAGCTGCGATCATTTTTTGGTGGTTATTTTTCCCCCCGTCTGATTAACTTCGAGAGGAAAAGAGAGTTTGGTGAGGAAGCGATTGTTTTTAGCTGCTGTAACGTGAGTGAGAACGGGAAGTAACAACGCTGACCGGATATTCCACAACATTAAATGCAGCTATAAATGAGTAAAAAGGAAGATGTGCTGTTCTTTAATGAATAAAAACGCGTGAAAGTCGGATGGCTGTGGTATGAGAGAGGAATAAAAACACTTCAGGATAATGGAGTGTCACGCCGCTTCATCACACCGGACCGCTACTGATTATTTTTCTGAAACAGCACGACACAAAGGGCAGCTGTTGAACTCAGCCCGATATGTGTGTTTATAAGTGGCGGAGTGTGTAGATCAGAGTGTGTGTGTTTGTATTGTGCTTGTGAATGTGTGACTATATGCATATTCATGTGTGTGCGAGTGTTTGTGTGTGTGTGTGTGTGTGTGTGTAAGAGGAACTGGCCCGTGGACATGGCTGATATGCAGTCATGGCAACCTGTATGGAACAGAAAGCAAACAACCATTTAAAGGAAGTGTGTGTGTGTGTTTTCCCAGAGATGCTCCCAGGTCCGTGAGAGAGGACGGGTCTCAAAGTCCCCAGCTGGAAACTACAATGAACATCACAACATAAAGTGAGTGCAAAAAGTCAGATAGTGTGCGTGTGTGTGTGTGTGTGTGTATGTGTGAAAACCCCCAAAAACAGCAGACAGTGACATCACCAACAGTCTCCACAGGGCAGGGTGAAGGTGTCCCAATCCACCTATCGAAGAAGGCTTCGAGAGCTGAAATATAGAGGCCCTACCACAAGATGCAAACCACTCATCAGCAGTAAGAATCAGAAAGCCAGACTGGAATTCGCAAAGAAACACAGAGATGATCCTCAAAAGTTCTGGAAGCAAGATGAACCTCTAACAAAGTGATGGAAAGGCCAAAGTGCGGAGAAAGAACGGATCTGCTCGTGATCCAGAACATACAAGCTCATCTGTGGAACATGGTGGAGGTAGTGTCATGGCTTGGGCTTGCACGGCTGCTTCTGGAACTTTCTCTCTGATCTTTATTGATGATGGAACTCATGATGGTAGCAGCAGAAGGAATTCAGAAGTTTACTAAAACAATCCGGCTTCCAGTTTATAGAGAAATGCATCCAATCTAACTGGGAGGAACTTCATCATGCAGCAAGATAACCATCCAAAACACACTGCCACCTGAACACAGGACTTCATCAGGGGGACAGTGGAAGGTTTTAGACTGGACAAGACAATCACCAGACCTTCACCTCCTGAAGAGGAGACTGAAGGGAGAAACAACCCCAAACAAACAACAACCGAAAGAAGCTGCAGTAAAAACCTGGAAAAGCTTCACAGAAGAAGAAACAAACAGTTTGGTGTCAGTGAGTCTCAGGCGTGATGCAGTTATTGCAAGCGAGGGACATGCAACCGAATATTCAGTGTTATTTACTTTCGTTTACTTCACGACTGATCTGTTCCTATACTTTTGCTCATCTAGAAATTGGGTGTACTGATACAAAAGGCTCTGTGTTTTATGTTGTTTAACACGTCTAGATGTAACACCAGGAAATAAAAGCTGAAATCTTAAACTCTCGTCTCACCTCCACCTCCTTCGTCTCAAACCCAAATATCTTCGTTGTCTAGCACAAACAATTGGATGACCTTGCCATCCATTTCCTTGAGAAATCAGCGATGTTGCTCCTGTAAAAAAGTGCTGAACTGTTTGAACGCGTGCCTTTCCATACCGACTCACATAGCTACATTTTTATCTCTTAGAGATCCAGGGAAGATAATGATCAAGTTTTTGATGCGTGGTCTTCTGCTCTTGTAGCTCGTCCCCCTCAAGGCTCTATGTGATGTGCGTTCTGAGATGCTTTTCTGCTCACCACTAATGTAAAGAGTGATTATTTGAGTTACTATATCCTTCCTGTCAGCTCAAACCTGCAATCTGGCCCTTTTCCTCTGACCCTCTCTGATCAACGAGGTGTTTCCACCCACAGAACCGCCGCTCACTCACTGTTTTTTTGTTTTTCGCGCCATTCTGGGTAAACTCTAGCGACTGTTCTGTGTAAAAAATCCCAGGAGTTTCTGAAATACTCAAACCAGCCTGTCTGGTTCCAACAACCATGCCGCGGTTAAAGTCACAGAGATCACACTTTTTCTTCGTCCTGATGTTTGATGTGAACTGAAGCTCGAGACCAGTATCTGCATGATGTTATGCATCGGGCTCCTGCCACCCGATTGGGTAACGCCATAAATAAACAGGTGTACCTATTAAAGTGGACAGTGAGTGTATGAACATGTCTGAAGTATCCCAAAAACATTGTTCATTAAGAATATAAGATCAATTTAGTAATGATTTCAGCTAAATTTCACATAGACGCAAATTTATTGGTAAGAAATGGTTTATTTCTGTTTGTTTACTGAGTCGAAAGAACATAAACAATGTAAAGTCTTATGAGAAAGACATAAATGGTGTTAATGGATGTTTTATATTATTAATAAGTATATATGTTATGAACAAGGCAATTTCAGAACAGAATTTGTTTTTTCACTTTAATTTTATTTTTAATTTGACTTTTTTTTTAAACTCATCTTAATGTTAATTAAAAAAAACAAACATTATTATTATTATTATTATTATTATTATTATTATTATTATTATTATTATTATTAAAACAATCTAAACAGGAATTCATTCAGTTTTCACGACCTAACCGCTGATTGGACGCATATCTATAGTGGGCGGGGTCTAAGTTGCTAAAGGCAACCAAACGGCTCCTGCAACCTCAATGATAAAGTAATTTTTTTAACAGTCTCGCGTAAATGAACGCGTAGTCTAACACTAACACTTTTATTTCTTTTAAAACGTAGTTCCATGTTTAAAAACGGACAAAAAAAAAATACGAGCGCGTTTCATATTTTCGCTTTTAAGCTGCGGGCTAACCTCACTCTATAGTACTTCCGGTATATATTCACCCTCCCGCCTTTTATCCTCCAGGATTGGCTGGTTGGGTTATTTTTCCCCACTCGGATTGGCCCTTCGAAATCGCTCGGCATTGGATTGGACAGTCCCCAAAGCGCAGGAGGCGGGACGTTTCCTTTAAGCCAATAAGCAGGAAGCGGGAGCCCGTTCGCGCGCGTGGGGGTGGTGGGCTGGGGGGTGTAACGGGGCTCGAGCGCGTTCTTGTGTACTTTTCTTTCGGTCTCCTATTTTTAGAAGCCCACAATCGGGGCCCACGTGACACGGGCGGAGTGACGTCACTAATGTTGTCGTCGGTGGAGGAGCCGCAAACATGGAGGAGGAGAGAGAGAGAAAGAGCGAGAGTGAGAGAGTGAGAGAGAGAGGGAGAGACAGAGTTGTGTCCGGGAAAAAAAATGTTATACTTTTCCCCTTTACCGAAAAGCGATAAATGAGGAAGAAAGAGCGGCGGAGGAGGAGGCCGGAAATAAAAGTGTGCACGAGCTTCGGAACAAGTCTCCAGGTAAATGCATTTCTAATCAATTCGTCATAATGACAGGTTTCACAGAGGGCTATGTTTATATATCTATATCTTCATTTATATTTCTGTCTAAAGAAAACTCTCCTGCTCCTGATCTGATCTGATCAGCTCAGAGGGGCAAAATGCGACTGAACATTTATTTATTTATTTATTTATTTATTTATTTGCAGATTTATTTCCTCCCTTGCTCCCTTGGCTTTGCGTGCTTAATGTTCAGGAGGTTGTTGTTGTTGTTGTTGTTGTTGTTGTTGTTTGTCCTTTTATTTTTGCAGACATTTTCTTAAACCGACCGCTGCGTAGTTTTGCTTTAAAAACAAAAAACAAACAAACAAAAAAACATTGCAAGTTTTATCCCGAGGGCCGCCGCATCCTCCACCATCCTCCAGCCTGTTCTAGATATATCCCATTATTCCAGAACACGCTTTATTATCTGTGTGTTACGTGTGCTATAATGTCTCATCTCATCTTAATCACTGCTCTCACACACACACACACACACACACACACAACATGCATGATGTGTCACTGCCCTGCAATAAGAAACAATGTATCCGATTTATTCTACTAATACCTCATCCTACATCATGTCCGAGTCATGTCTTGTCTGATCAGCAGGGCGAGAGATGATGATGATGATGATGATGATGATGTGAAAATTCACTGCGTTGTCACTGTAGAGAAAGCAAACGGGCTTATGTGTGTCATGTCAGGTAATACGTCACAGCAGTAAACATTGGGGGGTGTTTATTTATTCGTATAAGCCTCTATCATATCTTATACACACGCATATCATCCTATCATCATGCCTGATGTAATCACCGTGATGTGAAAACGATGAGCTTCGACGTTCGGAGCAACGAACAGCTTCGAGGATGAAGTAGAGCTGGACGATGCGACGGTATAATATCGATATCGCGATACGCTTGCCTGAGATATCGTCGGTATATCTGTGTCTTTTATTACTGCTTTGAATGGTGTACTCTTTACCTCTCTCTCTCGCTCTCTCGCGCACGCGCGTGCTCTCTCCTGCGTACCTTGTGTACACTCGGAGGATCGAACCGCGACGTCCGTTACAGGGCAGGCCCGAGCCGAGACGCCGCTCTCCGACGGGTTTCCACGGCGACCTCTGAAAGGTGAAGCGACGCGGACGTGCCTCAGCGTTCGCGTCTCTTTCGTTAAAACTTTCCTCCATCGTCGTCTAGAAGGCGTAGACGAATAGTACGGTACGTGAAACTCCTGCGCGCGTTTTCGACGAGCTAGCCAGCTAACTGTGATGAGTGGTGTATGTTTGATGATTTGCATGATGCATTTGTCTGTAAACTGGAAGCCGGATTGTTTTAGTAAACTTCTGAATTCCTTCTGCTGCTACCATCATGAGTTCCATCATCAATAAAGATCAGAGAGAAAGTTCCAGAAGCAGCCGTGCAAGCCCAAGCCATGACACTACCTCCACCATGTTCCACAGATGAGCTTGTATGTTCTGGATCACGAGCAGATCCGTTCTTTCTCCGCACTTTGGCCTTTCCATCACTTTGTTAGAGGTTCATCTTGCTTCCAGAACTTTTGAGGATCATCTCTGTGTTTCTTTGCGAATTCCAGTCTGGCTTTCTGATTCTTACTGCTGATGAGTGGTTTGCATCTTGTGGTAGGGCCTCGATATTTCAGCTCTCGAAGCCTTCTTCGATAGGTGGATTGGGACACCTTCACCCTGCCCTGTGGAGACTGTTGGTGATGTCACTGTCTGCTGTTTTTGGGTTTTTCTTCACAGCTCTCACAATGTTTTCCATCATCAGCCGCTGTTGTTCTCCTCGGCCGACCCCTTCCACGTCTGGTTCTCGGTCCATCAGAGGTTTCTTTCTTTTTCACGACATTCCAAATCGATATATCGGCTATCCCCAGTGCTTATGCAAAACCTCTCATCCATCTTTTCTCAGCTTCAAAATGGCTCAATTTTCTCCCACAGACAGCTCTCCGGTCTTCATGTCGGTTTATCCTTTTTAACAACAAACGCAGTCTTCGCAGGTGAAACCTAGGGCTCGAACCAAGAGCACAATTTCAGAGCTATTAATTCTTTAAATAGTCACCTGGGTAACAAGAAACACCTGTCGGTCACATGTTCCAATACGTTTGGTGACTCGAAAGAACGGGTGGATTCAAACAAAAGGTGCCATGTTCTAAGTTGTTTAACACATCTATGTAAATTTAAGGAAATGAAAGCTGAAATTCTGATTTGTCGTGTCATATCCATCTTATTGATCTCAAACCCCTCGAAAAGCGAAAGTTGAATGTGTGTGTGTGTGTGTGTGTGTGTGTGTATATATATATATATATATATATATATATATATATATATATATATATATATATATATATATATATATATATGTATATATGTATATATAAGTAGTGTTTGTAGAAAATGTCAAGTATAAGTGCATGGCTGACACTCAACCATGAACACAACTGTGTGTGTGTGAGTGTGTGTGTGTGTGTGTGTGTGTGTGTGTGTGTGTGTGTGTGTGTGTGTGTGTGTGAACTGAAAACTTGTCCAACGAGCTTGTCTCACACACACACCTTTGTCTCCAAGACGACTCCACTAGGCTGGGTTTCTGTGACACCATCGTCTAAAAATGTTCCATTATTAAAGGGGCAGTTCGTAGCCTTAAAGGTGTTCCTACACCTGTAGTAGTAATAATAATAATAATAATAATAATAATAATAGTAATACAATCTCAGAATCACATTTGGTTCTATGTTGGTTTTCGCTGGTCTCAGTCTCCTATTTAGACTTTTTCCGACCCTGAAATTAGCTCCGCCCCCAGCTGCTCATCCACTGCTGCTTTCAACAAAAAAGACGACACACCGTGCGTACTTGGAGTGCTTCTCCTTTCTTTAAGAAGAAAGGAACTGACGAATAGGACGCTCTCGCTCACTGACGCATCACATCTCCAACCCTCTTCCTTGAGATCTACCTTCCTGCAACTGTTTTAGCTGATCTAGAACTTCTCAAGGCGGTGATGAGGTGGTCAGGTGGGCAGGATTATGGTTGGAACTAAAGTCTTCATGAAGGTAGGTCTCCAGGAACAGGGTTGGTGACCGCTGCTTTAAAGCAGTGCGCCGATTTGTTATCGCTAGCGTTATTGCTAGCACAGTTACAGGGACGTTTAATAGGAGAAAACATTTCAGCGATCTCAAACCTCAGTGATAACAATCAGACTCCGCTGCTAGCTTCTTTTGTCTAACGAATAAGTCGTTCGGGACGGCTTTCTCCGAGACATTCATACCAGTTATTTATTATTTAACGAATAGCAATATTTTCTTATCGTATCGTTTATTGTGATTCGTTTTTTTTTCCTCCCCCGGATGTGAACAGGACGCAGAAAGTTTCTTTGTTCTGAAAGATTACAGGGTTACAGACTAAAATAAAGATTGTTAAATGTTACATTTAACCAAAAGCTAAAAGCTAAATATTACAGACCGCCCCTTTAAATCTGTACATCCCAATAGTAACTTGATCTTTATTTCTATGGCGATGGACGACACTACGTTGACCGCGCTAGCACGTCGCTCGTGTCGCTTGTAGTTTGCTTCATGTCGGCGTGTAGTGACTGATTCGGTAAGTGGGCGTGGCCTGTCCAGCTAGTCAATTGCTAGTCAGAATGCGTCGGATTAAGTTCGATTCACGTGCCGCGTGCTCGGATTCGTACTAGCTTCGTTCTCATAGCCGCGTACTCTCGCCAGAGGCACCGGAGACCTCTGCTACTTCCTTCCAAGCTTTTATGTTTCTTCCTATTGTCTCTATACACGTTTAACGATACGTCGTACTTGACCAGATGAGATGAGGCCGCGGTCATACGTTTTTCTTCTATGCATCAAAAAGGGAAAAGGGTACTCGCTGCAGGTAGGAACTAAAGTTGTGAGCGGGGAACCGAGTAAACGTCGGACCACGCGAGCGCCGTAGGATCGTCCCGAGACAATCGCAGCAGCGCGTCGCGGACGCGCGTCGAAAAAGGAGCAGTTTGTCGCTTTCTAACATTCGTAGAAATAGTCTAGTATTTAAATAGCGTGTTCTCGAATAATAAGTAGTGTACCGTAGTGGATTTTTGGAGCGGTCTGTACGTTCCCTGCACGTAACTCCTTGCGTATCCTCGAATGAAATGCGCCGGATTAATTTAATGACATAAATGCCGGAGCGTTTTCTGTGGAAATCACACGTGCGCTACAGATGCGACAGAAAGAAGGAAAAAATAATGAAACAAATACGCGAATGAAGTGGCGGTATTTATCGGCTTTAAGCGGTGCCGGGAACGAGACGTGAGGAATGCGGCGGCGCTGTAAACCTGAACGTTCTGAAACATGGCGGTAAGGAAAAACAGATGTCGCCGTGGCAGTGTGGTATGTATGACCTCTGACCCCATCTGATTCCCCACCCCTTTAGTGAACTTTTACTACAGGCTTTTGTGAGAAGCGCTCGTGTTTCTCCCGCGCCGCGTGCGCCGTGCGTCGTCAGGGCGGGGTTCGGCGGCGTATTAATGATATGAGACAGGGTTGGGTTCAGGTGTGATCTATAATTAAATCTGGGAGTGGCCTGAGGGGTAATTAACGGGAGGGAAATAAAACGTTGCCCAACGCTGACGCGGCGTGAGGACCTCTGAGCTCGGCTGAGTCATGTGGACACTCGAGCGTTTGTCTGTTATTTTGGGATTAGTTTCTTTATGTAGTATACGGGAAGCTTCGTCGTTACCTTTCGGCTCGGGGAACGGAATAACGATTTCTCGCCTGCAGGTCGTTTGGGGTTCGGCCGAACGGGGGCTGAAATATAGTTTGGAACTGTAGCAAATGGCAATGAGAAATATTTATGTGAAAATTTTCAGTGTAAATAACAGTTTCTTGAATTGGGAAAGAATTAAACAAGATGATAACGATTTACACCGATCATCCTGTTCGAAAGTTTACACCCCCCATTCCCCCGGCTCTTGATCTATCGTGTCGTCTTCTCGAGCGTCGGTGAGCGTGTGCACCTTTTGTAATAGTCGTGTACGAGTCCCTCGGTCGTCCTCGCTGTGAAAAGACGGATCTGGACATCATATAGTCTGTTGGAAAGGAGTCGAATATGCGGAAGATGCCGGAAAAGTAAAGAACGTGCAGGACCTGGAGGATTTTTCTGAAGAACAGTGGGCAGTTTAACTGCTCAGGATAAACACGGGACTCGTGAAGAACTCTCACAGAACATACACACATCGTGTCGTGGATCATCCAGGTCACGACACACGGGATTAATTGCGCAGATTCTGCACGGTGTGTGTAAACCTGAACCGTATACGTTGTGAATGAAAAGGACTTTTCCCCAAACCCCTGTTATATTGAGAATGTGTGTTCAGGTACGCATGTTATTAAACTCCAACAAATAACTACTCGGAGCTCAACTACGATGTTGATTATTATTTTTATTTATTTATTTTGGTTTTTCTGGGGGTTTTTATGTCCTGGTGTGGGATTTGTCTGAGACTTTTGCCTCATTTTTTTGTACAAAATAGATTAATTGATGCAATTAAAAACAAACAAACAAACAATCCTGTGTTTATTTTTTTTTTTTTAGTCCAGGAACGGTAACATGTTTATTAGCAACAGCTGCATGGGTGTTTTTTTCCTCCCTGCGTCCTCCGTAGACAGAACCCCAGGCTTCAGCTGTTTATTAAGCTGTAAAAAGCTGCGACGGAGAAGCTTTCGATAATTAGGTCCGACTGAATTCTAGAGGATTGAGCCTTCTGTATGATCACTGAGTCATGAATGAGACTGACATTCAGATCTAATCAGACATTAGATTAGATTAGAGCGGTTTTTGTTTTTGTTATTGTTCATTCCCAGTGTCTGTGGTGTATCTTTTACCAGTTTTCAACACAAATCAAATTGAATGAATTCTTTTTGTGCCAAACTTTAAAAAATGCCTTAGCTTTTCAAAATCTTTTTTTTTTATTAAACTGAAGAAAATTTTTATAGAGTTATTTAGCAGTCCCAAACTAAATGTAAAGAATTTTTCTATATACATTTTTTACTTATATATATATATATATATATAGTGTCCTGCATTAATATTGGCACCCTTTGGTAAATATGAGTAAAGAAGGCTGTGAAAAATTGTCTTCATTGTTTAACCTTTTGATCTTTTGTTCAGAAAATTCACAAAAATACTCTGATCTCATGGATATCAAACAACACAGGTTTATAAAAACAAAAAAATCTTTGTTAAATATAGGTGTGCAACAATTATTGGCACCCTTTGAGTCAATACTTTGTGCTAGCTCGCTTTGCCAAGATAACAGCTCTGAGTCTTCTCCTATAACGCCTGAGGAGGTTGGAGAATACATGGCGAGGGATCTGAGAGCGTTCCTCCATACAGAATCTCTCCAGATCCTTCACATTTGGAGGTCCACGCTGCTGGACTCTCCTCTTCAGTTCAGCCCACAGGTTCTCTATGGGGTTCAGGTCAGGGGACTGGGATGGTCATGGCAGGACCTTGATTTTGTGGTCAGTAAACCATTTCTGTGTTGGTTTTGATGATGTTTTGGATCATCGTCCTGCTGGAAGATCCAACCACGGCCCCTTTGAAGCTTTCTGGCAGAGGCAGTCAGGACTTCATTTAATATCTGTTGATATTTGATAGAGTCCATGATGCCATGTATCCTAACAAAATGTCCAGGTCCTCTGGCAGAAAAACATCCCCGAAACATTAAAGATCCACCTCCATATTTAACCGTGGACATGAGGTACTTTTCCATATGGCTACCTCTCTGTGTGCTCCAGAACCTCCTCTGTGTTTATTACCAAAAAGCTCTATTCTGGCTTCATCTGACCGTAGAACCCGATCCCGTTTGAAAAAAAGGCGGCGACATCGTTCGGGATTCGAGCTAGCGATGTGAGCTAGTGTGCGATCTCCTGATTTTAGAGTAAACTTGTTTATTCATTTATAGAAACCCAGGAAGGAATTTATGACGTGCAGCACGAGAGGAACTGTTTCCTGCTGATTTTCTAAAATCAAAAACGGCATGATGAAAATTTTGATTCCTAAATTATCTGATTGCTTTAATCGTGATTTCAGTTCATTTGTGATGACTCAGCCGCCGTATTCATCCCTAATGAGCTCCATTAGGAATATCCGGGTCCAGAGTGCTTTAACGGTCAACGTCAGGGCCGATTGTTTAACAGGGTGCGTGATTTTAGTGTTAATAAAGCAGGGTTCGTTTGCGCTGGACGCTGATTAACGGCGCCACTCGCGGTCTTCTCGGCATGGACATTTTGGATAAAGCGCGTGATGGATTGCGCAACCCCACCAGACTGTAGTTATGAGAGATACGAGGTCAGAGATGTTTACACGTCCTCCTTGTCGTCTAGACGTCGTCCCCGTCACATCAGCTCTCCGGTTACTGTGTGTGAGAGAAAGAGAGAGCGAGCGAGCGAGGGAGAGTGAGCAGGAGGTTCAGGTTAAAGATCTGACGTAATTACGAGTAGTAACTTTCAGCTTTTCTGTGAGCAGAAGGTGTGAGAGACCTCGAGCTGAGCAGACAAAAAATAGAGAGATAAAATACGCAAAGCTGCATGTTGTTTTTTTTTTTTAAAATAATCATCATCTGTGTCTGGTTTATAATAAAACATACTAATTTCAAACTAATACAAGCCTTCTGTTAGTCAAGCTCGCTAGTTAGCGGGCTAGTAAAGCGGATGTTCAGTGAAAGGAATAGTTAGCGGGCTAGTAAAGCAGATGTTCAGTAAAAGGAATAGTTAGCGGGCTAGTAAAGCGGATGTTCAGTGAAAGGAATAGTTAGCGGGCTAGTAAAGCAGATGTTCAGTAAAAGGAATAGTTAGCGGGCTAGTAAAGCGGATGTTCAGTAAAAGGAATAGTTAGCGGGCTAGTAAAGCGGATGTTCAGTGAAAACAATAGTTAGCGGGCTAGTAAAGCGGATGTTCAGTGAAAGGAATAGTTAGCGGGCTAGTAAATCAGATGTTCAGTGAAAGGAATAGTTAGCGGGCTAGTAAAGCAGATGTTCAGTAAAAGGAATAGTTAGCGGGCTAGTAAAGCGGATGTTCAGCGAAAGGAATAGTTAGCGGGCTAGTAAAGCGGATGTTCAGTGAAAACAATAGTTAGCGGGCTAGTAAAGCGGATGTTCAGTGAAAACAATAGTTAGCGGGCTAGTAAAGCGGATGTTCAGTGAAAGGAATAGTTAGCGGGCTAGTAAAGCGGATGTTCAGCGAAAGGAATAGTTAGCGGGCTAGTAAAGCGGATGTTCAGCGAAAGGAATAGTTAGCGGGCTAGTAAAGCGGATGTTCAGCGAAAGGAATAGTTAGCGGGCTAGTAAAGCGGATGTTCAGCGGAAGGAATAGTTAGCGGGCTAGTAAAGCGGATGTTCAGCGGAAGGAATAGTTAGCGGGCTAGTAAAGCGGATGTTCAGCGGAAGGAATAGTTAGCGGGCTAGTAAAGCGGATGTTCAGCGGAAGGAATAGTTAGCGGGCTAGTAAAGCGGATGTTCAGCGAAAGGAATAGTTAGCGGGCTAGTAAAGCGGATGTTCAGCGAAAGGAATAGTTAGCGGGCTAGTAAAGCGGATGTTCAGCGAAAGGAATAGTTAGCGGGCTAGTAAAGCGGATGTTCAGCGAAAGGAATAGTTAGCGG
>NC_071278.1:1915011-1922511 GCF_023375685.1 Ictalurus furcatus
AACTCGGTAATTGTTGCTTCTGAAAAGTGTGTGCACTTTTACATGACGGGAAGATTGTAATATTCGAAGGAAAAAAATGGCAAAGAGTCGTTTGGGATCTGGTGAGTCGACTCGTATTCGTGAGTCGAATCAAACTAATCGACTCATTGAAACCCGCTCGGTAAACTCAATAGCTGTTGCTTCTTGTAAATATATAAACATATTACAGGGAATGTGCGCACTTTCACATGACAGGAAGATCGTAATATTAAATGTCATGCTCTGTAAAAATAAAAAAAAATATCAGTGAGTCATTTGGGAGCTGAAAGAGTCGTCAGATTGGTGAACTGAGTCAAATGATTTGAATCCCTGGAACAAGGCGGAATTTCCATCGCTTGTGTGAACGCAGGCCGACGACAGGCTCGGCCGTTATTTAACTGGTTTTACCTACAACTTAGAGATGGCACGGATCCGATACCTGGTATCAGACATCGGAGAAAACGTATTGGACATCGGATCCTGTAACAAAACTGCAGAAGATTGGATGCGGATTTGGAAAAGAAACGCGTTTCCGGAACTGGAAATATTTACATATGGAAAAACTTGACCGTCTCTTTGATTAGATTAGATTTGATTAGATTGCTTTTATTCTATTTATTCTTTATTATGTTTATTGTGTTTACGGTGTTGGTTTACTTAAAGTCATTCTTCACCTTCATCACGTAAACATGAACGTGAATGTGGTCATGAAGTAATCAGTTCTGTGTTTTTGAGGTCTTTCCAAGCCGTGAGGAAATGGAAATGCGAAGGCATGACGTTAGCGTGGTCCTATAACATCACTAGAACCGTTCGTTTGCGTCCAAACCGCGAGCAACGAGGGTGCGCTGGTTGTTGGTTCGACATCGGCGGGAGTCCACGACTGAAATGAATGAAACAGATGAACGTTTCCATCACAAGAGCAGGTCCGGATAATCCCGGAGCGGGCCGGGCTCGGGCGAACGCGGACGTTTTCACCTCGCCGTGTTTACACGGCTCCTCGTTCTGCCCGTGTTCGAATATAAAAGCATGCGCTCGCACCCGTCCGTCACGGCGTTACTTTTCCTCTTTTATTACCCGGGCTGCTGACTCGCGCTGGGCTTTGGGAATCTTCATTAACAGACCCTGAGGTAATAATCTCCTGCGTGGTGAAATAATCAGATTGAGATTTACAACAGTGACTAAACTGCACAAGTCCAGTAGACGATGCTCCGCACGGCCCGGTTCCGTCCAGATATTTTTGCATCGTGTTTTTTTTAAACGTGGTTTAAACTGACAGTGCTGACACGTTCTTTTCCCGCAGTGACGTGGTGCGTCTGCTACGGTTTAATCACTGGTATGTCGTGTTGAACGCACTTCATTTTAATCACCTACACCGTAGCTTCCGTTATAATCGCTGTTTATTCTCCCAGTCTCCGGATGATTTTTCTCCCCTCTCGCCTTGATATGAGGATCTTAATTACCGATGGCGTGACATCACTTTTTCTTCTCCGATACGGAAGCGTTTCGTATCGTCCGGGACCAAGACCGGTCCAGCCTTGTTTTCTTTAAAAACCACTAAAATGTACGATGTTAAAATGGCTTTTGTTTTTTAAACTGAAGCGCTTTAAGTTTGCACAAAATTGCGTTTGCGTTGTAAATATCATAACGTATTAAAGTTAAAAGAAAAAAAAAACTATCTCTGTATGTAAACATTTCTTCTCTAAATCCAACTCCAGTGTTCCCAGTTCCCAAAATTCCCTGTTCCTGGTTTAATATGTTCCCAGTTTCCTATGTTCCCATTGGCCTGTGTTTCCCATTCCTTATGTTCCCAGTTTCCTAAAATTCCCCATTCTCTATGTTCCAGTTCAATATGTACTCGGTTCTCTATGTTCCAGTTCAATATGTACTCGGTTCTCTATGTTCCAGTTCAATATGTACTCGGTTCTCTATGTTCCAGTTCAATATGTACTCGGTTCTCTATGTTCCAGTTCAATATGTACTCGGTTCTCTATGTTCCAGTTCAATATGTACTCGGTTCTCTATGTTCCAGTTTAATATGTACTCGGTTCTCTATGTTCCCAGTTCACTCTATTTCCAGTGCTCTATGTTTACTGTTCCTTATGTTCCCAGTTGCCTATATTCCCAAATCTCTATGGTCCCAGTTCCCAGTAAGCCCAGTTCCATATGTTTCCAGTTCCTCTATCCGCAGTGTCACGTGTTCTCCGTGTTCTCGGGTCGCTCCGTGAACACGCTCAGTGTTTTGGGAGCTGTCCAGAATTCTGTTTCTGATTTCGTTTCTTTTTTTTTTCTCTTTTTTTCTTTCTCAATTTCAGCCTCAAAAAACTCCAAAATTGCAAAAAAGTTTCTGAGACGTTTGTCCAGATCGTTAAAATTTCCTCGCTGCCTCCGAGGTTCTCGGAATAAGCCGAGTCGGATGGAGAGCCTTGAACAATGTGGAGTTATTTGTGACTCGGAGCAGTGGAAGTGGAAACGCGAGGTTAGCAGGCAGTCGGTCAATGGCAGGAACTTCCCCGTTTTTAGGGCAGGAAGTGTTGTGATTGAGCCGACATAACGGACCCTGGAGTTACTTCCTGTGTGTGTGTGTGTGTGTGTTTGTGTGTGTGTGTGTGTGTGTGTGTGTGTGTGTGTGTGTGTGCAGTTACACACCGTGTCCAGCAGGTGAGGACAGAGGACACTGAGGGAGAGGAGACGAAATGGACTGATTTGAATCCCCAATTCCTATCATATATATGTATATATATATATAGTGTCTTATATTTCCAGTTCCCTTTGTTCCCATTTCTCTATGCTTACAGGTTCTTATGTCATCAGTTCCCAGTGTTCCCAGTGTTCCCAGTACCCAATTCCCAGCTCTCTGTGTTCCCAGAGTTCCCAGTTCTCTATGTTCCAAGTTTCCAATATTATAAGTTCCACATGTTCCCCATTTCATATGTACTCAGTTCTCTTTGTTTCCAATTCCCAAACTTCCCAATTCCCAGTAGTCTCACATCCCTGTCTTCCCAGTTCCCTGTTACAATTCCTTATATTTCCAGTCTCCTGTGTACCCAGTTCCCTATATTCCCAGTTCCCTATATAACCAATTCCACGTGTTCTCAGCTTCCTGTGTTACTAGTTCCTTATGTACCCTGTGTCCAGTTCCCCATATTCCCAGTTCCCCATATTCCCAGTTCACTATGCTAATCTTCATGCATTTATTATTACGGACTTGTTTTTTTATTCGGGAGATGTTTTTTGATCTACATGACTCACTTCTTTCACTTGAACTGTTTCAGAAAAAGCCCCTCCGACTGAATATTCCGGCTCACTCGCACCCGCATGTCCTTTTGCATAACGACGACCGGCGAGCGAGTAAATGTAAATGTCAGGGGTGGTGTTGTTTTTTCCGCCAAACAGAAACGTCTATAATTTATTTCTTTATTATAATTTTTTTTTTTGTCTCTACGGCACGACGTTTCAGGATTTCACGTCCGAGCCTGCCGTTTGTTCCGCAGCAGGATCCGCTCTCGGTCAGACCGACGCGTCGGTCGTTTAAACGAGACGGTCTACGAGCGCGCCCCTCGCGCTGCTCCCGAGGCCGAGGCCGTCGGGAGTCTGGCGGGCAGCGTGGGTAACGTAGTGCGTGCAGGCGCTGCTAGGCAGCGTGGGTATTCTTGCGCGGCGGTCTCAGCAGAGAGCCGGGGCTGCATGACTCATCCCATTAACGGCTCTCTGGCTGCTTTCAGGCGGAGGCGAACCTGCTACACCTCCTCACTACAGAGAGAGTCTCTCTCACTCCTCCTCTCGCTCCGATCCTGCCCAGCCGATCTGACGGAGGAGGAGAACCGTCTCCTGTCTCCGATCGAGAACCGGAGAACAAGTCGAGCAGAACATCTGCCGCCGCGCTACGCAGAGGGAAGGCCGCGGGATGCAAGAATCAAACCGGTTGTGATGCGCGCAGGTTTTTTATACAGGTGTTTTATTATTTTTTACATATGGAAGGAGTCTCCAGTGTCAGTGCTTTGTAACCGTCAGAGGTAACGCTCTAACGTTAAGTTTTCTGACATCCTCAGTACAGAGGAGATTCTTGCGCTTCTTTGCGGTTTCGTAAGCGATGTTTTTTTTGTGTGTGTGGATGTTTGTCATCGTTAGATGTAACTAAAAATGGATAACGGTACGTGTCGCTATTTAATAAATATAAAACTGGGGAAATCATCAGCTTCAGGTTTTGTCTTAAGTTACTCACACTGCCACTGATTATTTTCCTGTGACAGCATGGCACGAAGCGGTGTGTTCCTCGCTTAACGTGCATGATGTGCATAGCAACAGTATCTAGGCATGGGCGGAGCCTCGGATCAGTCAGTCAGCCCTGAGAATTGTCCTTCCGTTCGTTCTTGTGAACCGGAGCGACGTACCGCTTGCCAGTTCATTCGGTAGAACTCGCGTCACGTCCTCAGCTATATATATATGTATGTATAAATGACTAAACCGGAACTTCCTGTTTCTTCTGTCTTTTTTTCGCAGCGTGTGATCACCACAGTCGCTCTACTCAGATCTGCAGTCATGGCTGACAGCGAGGATCCGCTCTAGAACCGCTTGCCTTCCAGAATCTCGTGGAAACACACACACACACACACACACACACACACAGAGTCACACACACTCCCTTCGGAGGTCGTCTTCACCCGCCTAAGGACGGACGCGTGGAGCCAGAGGGGACGTGAGATCCATGAATTCATCCAGCACTCCAGGTGAGGCTCTTTTCAGCTGCCGGTTCCTGTCACAAACGGATCGCTGCTTTAAAACGGTTCAAAAAAAAATATTCAAGCGAGTGGTGAAAAGATTGAAACGAGGAGGATCCCGTAGTCGCACCCTGGTGCACGCCCTTAACCCTTAGGTAGGTGTTTAACCTGGTAATGTACCGCAGTAACGCCAGTAATAATAAAAACACAGCTCAGCGTAGTTACAATATTACTGCATGCCACTAAACTTCAATTTAACATTGCTAAAATATTGATATATATACTGTAATCTATAACTAAATAAATAAATATCAGCAAATTATATTTATAACTTTTGAAGTTTTCTTCTCGAGTGTTTTCTGGAGAAAGTCCACAGATCTTGTTCTTATGCTCAGTTTTTTTGTGTGTGTGTTTTTTTTTGTGATCGTTGCGGCCAAAGACGCTCGAATTTGTGTTATATATTTTTTTTAAATTGATATTTTTCATTTTTATTAATTAATTAAAAACATTTTTTTTTTACATTTCTGGAGCTACTTGAATCTTTCACGGCGATGTTTGTTGCTAAGCGAGATCTTTCGGCTGTACTCGTGTCGGACGCGCGCGGACCTGAGAGGACTCGTTGTGTTGCGACGCCGTCACGCGTCTCTGCCCCTGCGGTGATTCAGAACCGCGGATACCGCCACGTTTCCTTGATTTAGCGTTAACGCCAGTGACGTCCCGGACGGCCTGCCTTTCTATTTAAAGTTTCATTTTCTGTCTATACAGTCACGTATTCGACTTTTATCCTGCAGAGTCACGTGACGTCACGTCACGTCCGGTCCCGCCCCCTCTCTCCGAGGTCTCGCTACAGATCTGTAGACTTGTATTTTTTTTTCTCTCGACTCCCTTCACTCGTTCGTTAAACGCGTCCATAATCGAGTATCCACGACGTGCGTCGGTGATCTGTCGGTCACTGCGGCGTGTGCCGATATTTCTCTGAGATGATGTCACGGGTGGGCGTGGCTGGCGCAGGAGTTAATACGTAACGCTCAACAGGCTTCACTTCTTTGTATGTGTAATCTAAAGTTGTACAGTAATTTATTCTGATCTGTTATGATAATAACGATAAAGACGCGAGTCGTTCAGGACGGACTTTCCCTCTGATACCGGTTGTGTCCCAAATCTGTAAACTGTGACGTGCGTTTTTTATTCGTTTTAGTTTTAGCGCCTCCGAGCGCTGTGTATAGGTGGTTTTTGCGGTATTAATAGTATCTCGCCGCTCGACCTTTCCCTGTTTTCTGCTCCGTGTGTCCATTTCTGATTCACTTGTTCATTCAGCCACTCCAAGCACATATATATAAACACACACACACACACACACACACACACTCCTCCTTCACTCCACTCCTCCCTTCTCTGCGGTTTATAATTAGAAGCGGTGACGGCCATGCAGACCTTTTCTAACCTCCCGTCCCTCCTCTGACGTCGGCGAATGTCACTGTTTGCCGTGGCAACCCTGCGCTTCACTCCTCCGCTGCCCCGAGGGCCGAATGCTCATTGGGCCGCTCGGCCCGGCTGACGCCACTTAGGGTGTGTGAGTGTGCGTGAGTGCGTGTGTGTGTGAGTGCGTGTGTGTTCTCTCGTATGACATTTTGTCGCATGCACAAAACATCAGGTCAGTTAAGGGATGTGTACCATCAGCTTCATAATTATTGGCGCCCTTCAGTAAAATCTTTGTGGTTGATTCGCGTAATCTGACATTGAAAATAGAAAACCCTTTTCTAAACTCATTCTAATCCAAAAAGTATTTTTCACAATTATTGGCACCCCCGCCCATACGATCGGAGCCTGTGTTCAGCTTCGTGGGTCGCTGTTTGACGTGCGCTGTGACGCCAACAGCGAAGCGATGCTGGATCAAAAGATTCAGATGTTAATCAGAAAACCATTTAGAACGAAGCAGATCCGGAGTTTGCCCGTGCTCCCCGTGCTGCAGAGTACCCCGTGCTCTCAGTACCTCTGGGTACTCTGGTTTCCTCCCCCAGTCTAAAGACATGCACGGTAGGCTGATTGGCATGTCCAAAAGGGTCCATAGTGTATGAATGAGTGTGTGCCCCGTCCTGTACCCCATGCTGGTCGCTCAGTGGTTAAGATATTGGACTACTGATTGGAAGGTCGTGAGTTCAAGCCCCAGCGCTGCCACTCCTGGGCCCTTGAGCAAGGCCCTTGACCCTCATATGCTTAATTGTATAAATAAGATGAATGGGAGTCGCTCTGGATAAAGGGCGTCTGCCAAAATGTCATAAATGTTGCACAGAAAATAAATGAATAAAACAACAAAAACAAAAGAAACATGTTTGATAGACACAGCGTGTGCCTCACAGGAACAGGTCCTGTGTGACGGGGACTGTTAAAGCAGGTAAGAGTTGCTTGGCGTGACTTCCCTTCAGTCTGTGGTGCAGCGGTATGGTCTGAAGTATCAGGGGACCAAACAAACAACCCCCCTCCCCTTTAATATGTGTTTATATGTGTGTGTATATACATATATACATATACACACACACACACACATAAAGCCTGTTTTATTAGACTAGTTGACCGCTGATAAACAGAAGTCTGGAAGCGGTTGGGCGAGACCTACATGTTGTTCGTCGTGTGAAGTTTGTGAGTAGCGAGAAGCGGTTTCATTCGGCCTCGTCCCAAACGGCACCCTTAAAGTCTGCACTGTGGTGACGTCTCGGCCGATTTAACCGTCTCATATCGGGGGCAATCTTACAAACGTTTTACA
>NC_071278.1:1925011-1927511 GCF_023375685.1 Ictalurus furcatus
AGGAGGCATGGCTCCTGTTCCACTTTTTCCTGATTAAATTAAATCTCGAATCGGCACGAAATCGTGTCACATTTGCTCATTTCCTGCTTCACAAACACGTCCTTTATACATCAGTTTCTTTCATGCTAATGAGCTAATTAGCCCAAGCTGACCGTTCGAAATCTCAGCCTAATTCCTCTTCAGAAATCAATAAGAAATGGAGAAATTAATTAGCAGATCTTCTTCTTCTCAGAGACTGCGTGGATGACAATAACAACCATAATGAATACTACTTTTTTACTTCTCTGGCCAAATTAAAACAGTGGGTTTGTCCCTCTGAGGATTTGTTAAAGCAGTCCGAGTGGGCGAGCACGCATTCACACACAAACACGCACACACGCACACACAAACACGCACACACACACACACACACACAATAGTGATGTCTTTGTTTTGTTTTGCTGTTTGTGGACTTGTGCTTGTGTCCCTGTAGAACTCATGGAGGAACAAAACAACGGCCAACAAAGTGCTGCCTTTAATCCAGATATCAGTGATGCAGGGTCAAATACTACATTCACATGTCTTTCTGCACTTCCATTTTAAACACATTAAGTACACAGTGTCCTCCAATAATATTGGCACCCTTGAAAAATATGGGTAAAGAAGACTGTGAAAAATTGTCTTCATTGTTTAACCTTTTGATCTTTTGTTCAGAAAATTCACAAAAATACTCTGATCTCATGGATATCAAACAATTACAAACACAACACAGGTTTATAAAAACAAAAAAATCTTTGTTAAATATAGGTGTGCAACAGTTATTCGCACCCTTTTAGTCAATACTTTGTGCTAGCTCGCTTTGCCAAGATAACAGCTCTGAGTCTTCTCCTATAACGCTGATGAGGTTGGAGAATACATGGTGAGGGATCTGAGAGCGTTCCTCCATACAGAACCTCTCCAGATCCTTCACATTTCGAGGTCCATGCTGGTGGACTCTCCTCTTCAGTTCACCCCACAGGTTTTCTATGGGGTTCAGGTCAGGGGACTGGGAGGGTCATGGCAGGACCTTGATTTTGTGGTCAGTAAACCATTTCTGTGTTGATTTTGATGATGTTTTGGATCATTGTCCTGCTGGAAGATCCAACCACGGTCCATTTGAATCTTTCTGGCAGAGGCAGTCAGGTTTTCATTTAATATCTGTTGATATTTGATAGAGTCCATGATGCCATGTATCCTAACAAAATGTCCACATCCTCTGGCAGAAAAACAGCCCCAAAACATTAAAGATCCACCTCCATATTTAACCGTGGGCATGAGGTACTTTTCCATATGGCTACCTCTCTGTGTGCTCCAGAACCTCCTCTGGTGTTTATTACCAAAAAGCTCTATTTTGGTTTCATCTGACCATAGAACCCGATCCCATTTGAAGGTCCAGTAGTGTCGGCACACTGAAGACGCTCGAGTGTGTTTTTGGATGAGAGTAGAGGCTTTTTTCTTCAAACCCTTCCAAACAACTTGTGGTGATGTAGGTGACTTCGGATTGTAGTTTTGGAGACTTTCTGACCCCAAGACACAACTAACTTCTGCAGTTCTCCAACTGTGATCCTTGGAGATTTTTATCCACTCGAACCGTCCTCTTCACAGTGCGTTGAGACGATACAGACACATGTCCAATTCCAGGTCGATTCATAACATTTCCAGTGGACTGGAACTTCTTAATTATTGCCTGATGGTGAAATGGACATTTTCAATGCTTGTGCTATTTTCTTATAGCCACGCCCCATTGTGTGAAGCTCAACAACCTTTTGCCGCACATCACAGCTACATTCCTCGCTCTTACCCATTGTTATGAATGACTAAGGGGATTTGGCCTGTGTGTTACCTCATATTTATACACCTGTGAAACAGGAAGTCACGGTTGAACAGTTTCCTGTTCCTAGTCACTCAAGTGTACTAAAATAATTTGAAATATCCTGGACTCTTCTGAGGAAATAAAGGGATATGGAACCTTCTGAGGACATATGGACTTTCAGATCCTTCTGAGGCAAGAAATAATTCTGTCCCCTTATGAAGAAATAAAGAGTCCTGGAAATGGGAAATAAATAAATGGTTCTTGAACTTTCTGATGAAATAAAGAGTTTCTGAATGTTCTACAGGAATAAAGAGTTTTGGAACCTTCTGAGTAAACAGCGCCTTTCTTACACTTCTAACCTTATTGGAAATATAGAATTCTGGAAGCTTCTGATGAAACAAAATAGCCCGGGAAATAAATGAACATAAAATAAATAAATAAATATAAAGAAAGAAGTAAAGAGTGCAGGAACCTTCTGAAGAAGTAAAGAGTCCAGGAACCTTCTGAAGAAGTAAAGAGTCCAGGTACCTTCTGAAGAAGTAAAGAGTCCAGGAACCTTCTGAAGAAGTAAAGAGTCCAGGTACCTTCTGAGGAAATGGGGGATTTCTGAACCTTCTGAGAAAAATATCAAATTGAAGAGCCTTCAGAGAAAAAGAAAACGTCCAGGAA
>NC_071278.1:1930011-1965011 GCF_023375685.1 Ictalurus furcatus
ACGTGCGTGTGTGTGTGCAAACACAGGCTTTCGGTCGCCCTTTGATCTTCGGCGGCTCTCGGGCCCGTTTTAACCGCAGTGGTCATGACAACGGCCGCTGCTAAGAATACAGCGGCGCGGAGGCCTAATTTAGTCTCGCTTCTAGTTTTATCCTCCGTTTCAGTGATCCGGGACCAGCTGCTTCCACTCCCACTCTCTAAATAAATAAATAAATAAATAAATAAACATAAGAAGTGCAGACGTTCACAGTAAACACGTGTCTCAAATTGTTTTTAAAAAAAACGTATTTAAACGTTACGTTAGCGTAACGTCGATGAAAGGAAACGGCGTTCGGAAGCAGAAACAGCTACAGATCAAACTTCCCGCCGTGTTCAGTTACCTGCGCTGGGCCTTGAAGCCACGCCCCTTTTTTCACACTAGAGTGTTTTCGCTGCAAACAGACGCAAGGCGAGGGCGAACGCTGTCTGTATCGAGTGAGCGCGTGTGTGAGCGCGTGTGAGTGTGTGTGTGAGTGCGAGATATCGACCCGTGTGTGTTTGCTGACGCACGTGGACTGTGTGACAGGGCAGCGCTCCCTCTCCGGGTGAACGGCGATGACCTCAGGGCCGCAGCGTACGTGTAGAAACACCGCACTGACACTGTGTTAATGTTCATTCGCACCGCGCAGCCGCTGCCAGGTTCTGGATTCTGATTGGTCAGAAGGGTGTTGATTCATTTTCTAGAGCAGCAGCTCGGATAGTAGCGCAGGTTTATATCTCATTGATGCGCTCGTTATAGTTTCTATAGCAACGGCTGGTTCACAGCGGACGCTAGACGTGAACAGATTAAACATATATATATTTTTGTTGTTGTTGTTTGTTTTTTGGCCTCATTAACTTGGAGAGAGAGAATAAGAGAGAAGCTGGTGAGGGAGCGAGTGCTATAGCTGCTGTAACGTACGTGAGAACAGGATGGAACTTGTTTCACAGACGCTCCACATCAATTAAGACTCATTTGCATATTTTGTGATGTCACAATTGCAAAAGCTAATTAACAATAATTCAATACAATACAATAATTGCACAGGCCTTGATTGTGTGTGTGTGTGTGTGTGTGTGTGTGTGTGTGTGTGTGTGTGGTAGCTCTTGATCGGCTTTAACTGCTTGATATGATAGTCCATCCTCCACTCCTCCCTCGAGAGAAAGAATTCCTCTCATTCTTTCTCTCTCTCCCCTTTCTCGCATTCTCTCATTTCCTCTCGCTCTCTCTCACTCGTAGTTTATTTCACCCTACCATACTCTCTCTCTCTCTCTCTCTCTCTCTCTCTCTCTCTCCCTCCTTTTGCTTTCACTCTCTCTCTCTATTTATCTCTCATTTCTCCATATCTCTTCCTTCCTTCCTTTCTCTTTCTGTTTTTCTCTTTCTTTCTCACTCTCTGTCTTTTTCCCCGCGTAGCTCACTTCAGCACACAGTCATCTCCTCGGTCCATAACCCTCTTTCTTATTCATTCTCTGCATCTCATATTCTTTCTTTCTCTCTCTCTCTCTCTCTCTGTCTTAGTTTAGCTCGTGCTCTCTTTCTCTTGTGCTATCTCTTTCTCTGGCTCTTTCTCTCTCCCTCTCTTTCTCACCCTCTCTCCCTCCCTCACTTCTCTCTTTGCTTGCACTCTTTGACATTCTCTCTCTCTCTCTCTCTCTCTCTCTCTCTCTCCCTCCCCTTGCTCTAACACACTCTCTCTCCTTTAACACTCTCTTGTTCTTTCCCCCCCCCCCTCTCGCTCCAGTCGAGCGTTCAGCTCCCGTCTCTATTTATATCGTAGTCCCTCCCCTCCCCTGTCGCTCGGCAGCTATTTCCAGCTCTGTGAAGCAGCCCAGTCTGTTTGTAAACGCCGCCGCTCCGCTCTCTCACTCTCTCTCACATCTCTCTCTCTCTCATCTCTCTCACTCACTCACTCGCTCACCACACACAGCAAGTGGAAGGTGTGGGCAACAAGCTGAATGACCAGAGGACAGGAAAACCGAGGCTGGTTTGACTTGAGGCTGAACAACTCAACTGGTGTTTGATAGACTGGATCAGGACTCTCTCTCGCGCTCTCTCGCTCTCTCGCTCTCTCGGCACGCAGCCAATCTCTGGAGTTAGGACAGTCTGAATCAGAGACCTGCTCCGGACACTCGACGAGACGGCGTGTTAATTCTCGGTGTGAATTCTAAGCGATGTGAAGGTGCCACACTGAGCAGGCTTTATTCGGACCAGCCGAGGGATCATGGGACTAGCGGACAAACCGAACGACTCGTTACTTTCTCCGTGCGAATTTACGGGCTAAAGGACAAACACTGGCATCCGGGAATCCTTTGCTTTCCCTCTCAAAAGCGCCGGCTCTTAATATCTCCACACTCAAATGCTGATTCGGGTCTCGGACTTTTCTGCGAGTCGTCCTTCGGCGTATCCGTCGGTTTGTGGGCGGTGCCGCTGCCCGGCATGCTTTTGAAGCCGACCGTGCCGGGGCTGTGCGCCATGTTGCAGACTATCTACGAGACTGAATCGTGTTTCTCTTCGGACAGCACGGCCGGCACCAACATGCCCAGCACGGGTGAGTGTGTCTGAGGGGAATGGGGCGAGAGAGAGAGAGAGAGAGAGAGAGATGCAAAACAAGCGGGGGGAGTAAGTGAGTGAAGGACAGGGGATAAAAACAGAGATGCTTGACGCTTGTGATTTTGGCATTATTGCTCGGCTTCGCCTTTGAAGTTGCGCGTGTTTGTATCTCGTCTGTCATGTCGTCGCGTGCTTTCGTCACCGAATGTTCGAAACCTGCCAGGCGTTAATGGGACGTCTACATTTTGGGCAAACTTTTTTTTTTCAATCCCAGCGGTGTTCCGAATACAAAACTTGCTCGTAAGATCTTAGTCGTTCAGTAATAATCCGGAGTCTTGCACGAGAGAGTCGCATCCATCGCTGTTCGGCGATTACGATGCTCATGACGGATTTCGCACTTACGCCATGCGGTCATTGGGATTCCTCGGCTAATTATTAACCAATTACTAACCAGCGTTGGCGAATTTATGAGGAGTTTGCCGGACTACGAACGGGGAGCACGTCCCGTCTCCGCCCCCAAAAGTGCTCGTAGTCTAAGGCGCGTCATCAGAAAGGGGGTTTCCCGGTGATCAAACTGGGAATTCTTGCTCTAGGGATATCGGGGTCCGTACTCTAGGAAGCGACCGCGCGTATTGTGTGTCGATGGTTACGATTTATATATAAAAAAAAAAAACAATCCCGGATGTGCTTTATACGTCGCGTTGACATGCTTTTATAATTCACGACATTTAACACTCGGTAAGTTTGGGTGAAACTTCCAGGGGTTTGCGATACGAACGTGAACCCTGAGGTTCGGCTGATTCGACATCAGCGTTGTTGTTGTTGTCGTTCCGATGTGCGCTTGGTTTCGAATGTCAATGCGGGTGCCCCGATGTACTTGCTAAATGTAGTTACGTTGTTTGGCGTATAAACAACCTGCGGACATCCATAAATAAACGCGCCGACGGCACCTAAGCTTTACTTTTCATCCCATTTAAAAAAAAAAAAAAAAACAGTCGTGGCTTTCGTGGCTGTTCCTGGAGTCGAGTCGTGTCATGGCATGATTTTATTCTTACGCGGTTCCACTTTTAGTTTCAGGTTTGACGGGATTCTCGCACCCAGTGGAAAGGCGCCGACGTCGGCGTCTTAACGATCGCGCGTATGTCGTAACGTATCGAAAGGTTTAAGTCTCTGATTTACTAACGTGGGGTTTGGGGGTGGTTTAAGGGTAGGATAATCGCATGAGAGTCATCCCGAAAGAGTCGGACTGAAGCGAACTGTTGCCCCGTGCGTACAAGTGTGCGTCCGATATCACGTCGTGTATCTACACCAGTATCTAACGTGAAAGCCAATTTGATTTGGTTACTCGGTCGTTATCATCTATAATCTTGATAACCCTTATCCGTCATTGACCTAGTGAATGGAGCTCCTGCAAATTTACCACCTGCTTTTCGGTTGTACTGATCTGATTTGATCTTTCGGTATAAACGCTCCAAATGGCATTCGTATTTATTAAGGATTACAAGAGAAGCTGGGCAGAACGTGGTGTTTCTGGAGAGATGTAATCCTCCATCGTTAGTACATCAGCTTGCACGTTGGTTATTTTAAGGGTTCATGCTGTTCATGTAAATCAGGGCTTCAGTGTGAAACACATGGCTTGGAGGAACGAATTCGTTTACGCTTATAACATCTGGCTGCAGTTCTGAATCTTGGGATCTCAAAGCGTTAGCAGAAAACTGGACGAGCAGACCTCGATCATCACGTCCGACCTCCCTGCCGACTTCCGAGATGCGCTCACACGTCTCTCACGCGTTCTCGATCGAGCTGATCTCAGCAACCAAAGAGTTCAGGTCAGCCCACGTCCTCCCGTGCCGTCCATGTGACATCTGTTCAAATAACGCGAGCGCGCCGAGGGAAGCCGCTGCGTTCTGGCTCCGATCCGAGTCCAGCTGCGGAACCACCGCAGGATTTGGATCGCATGTCTGAAATACTTTCACCGTGGTCATCACGGCCAGGTGCAGGTGTTTGGTTTCACGTGAGTGGTCATACCGATGCTCTGATTTTGGTTTAGTCCGTTCGAGTGATTTTCGAGCAAATCTCTCCGTTCTTTGTTTGTTTGTTTGTTTGTTTGTTTGTTTGTTTTCCTCACTTGAGTTCTCACCTGATGCTCCAAGGTGACGAAATGTTCTAAGAATCCAAAGTGCTTGGTGGAGAGAACGTCTGAGAACCTGATGGGAAGATACACCCGGCCCGTGAAGCTTGCGCGTCGGGACCTTAGAGGGTGATGAAATGTCTCAAATGACGAAAGGCAAAAAAGTTCATTGTTGTTTGTTGTTGTTTATTTTCCATGAAGGTCAGATTTTCTGAAAAGAAACGCCCCCTGGTCTCAGGTGTAACCGGTTGTACCAGCAGACACGGTCACGTACCAGGTTATTTTGACCTGCCTGACTCAGCAGTGCTTACTCAGCCGTTAAGAGACCAGAAGGTCGTGAGTTTAAACACTCGGTCACAAGCGAAGTCGTGTGAAAACACGGGAGCACGGGTCAAGTCCGATTGTAGACTGTTGCTATAGTGACCATGCAAAATATTAGCCAATTTCTCACATCTGTCATATTTATAGACTCGAGAAGGATATGTTAAGAATTAGACCCCCTTGTGGTGACTCTGATCTCACTCAGAATTTATTTTGTTGTTGTTGTTGTTGTTGTGTGTTCTCCTTCTGAATACGTGGCATTTCATTCCTTCATGGAATCCGTTATTATTACCCACGATACGGTTTTGTTCCAACGCTGCGGCCACGTTGAGGCGTCAGTGTGTAGCTGATTTTTTTTTTTTTTTTTGGAAAAGTGAGACATTTTGTCACCTCACAGCCCCACGGTCCGTGCTTCCATCCTGAGCTCGAGTTACTGCCTGCTAGGGCGTTTGATATTTTCTCACCATGTCCATACAGGGTTCCTCCGGGGTTCTCCGGTTTACTTCCACGTTCGAAAACGTGCCAGTGGTTTCCTAAATCGCCCCTGGTTGTCAAGGAGTGTGTAAAAGTGTGTGTGTGTGTGGTGTCTCATCCAGTGTGTATTCCCACCTCACAGACAGCGTTCCCGGGATAGGCCGTGGATCCACCACAGCCCTGACCAGGATAAAGAGCTTACTGAAGATGAACGAATGAAGAAAATGAATCGAAAGTGTAACTGTAGAGTCGTCGTGCGAGCCGGACTTCTTCTAAAGAGTCCGGCGTCGTTCGTGGCCGAGATCCGCCTACTTTCGAAAGAACGAGGACATTCCGACCAACCCGAGAACAGAACCTTTTTGGGAGCAAATTGTTGGCGAGATGATCTAGATGCTTTCAGCAAACCTCTGGAATAACTTGATGATATCTATATATCTATATCTCGCGCCGGAAAAAGCTCGTACGTCACGGCGTTTTAAAAGTATATTTTCCCATCGGAAAATAGGAATAGCCAATCAGATTGCAGCTTATAAGATTCTGAAGCTTGTGGCCAGATAAGTGTACAATAAGTAAGAGCTGCTTTATGAGCCATGGGCGGAGTCTGAGGCTTAGAGTTAGCCGCGATTAGCTGGTAGTAGTGTGTGTACGCATGTAGCAACGGGCGAGACCCTATACCCTCAGAGCAACACTTTGACCCTATACCCTCAGAGCAACACTTTGACCCTATACCCTCAGAGCAACACTTTGACCCTATACCCTCAGAACAACACTTTGACCCTATACCCTCAGAGCAACACTTTGACCCTATACCCTCAGAGCAACACTTTGACCCTATACCCTCAGAAGAACACTTTGACCCTATACCCTCAGAACAACACTTTGACCCTATACCCTCAGAGCAACACTTTGACCCTATACCCTCAGAACAACACTTTGACCCTATACCCTCAGAGCAACACTTTGACCCTATACCCTCAGAGCAACACTTTGACCCTATACCCTCAGAACAACACTTTGACCCTATACCCTCAGAGCAACACTTTGACCCTATACCCTCAGAGCAACACTTTGACCCTATACCCTCAGAACAACACTTTGACCCTATACCCTCAGAGCAACACTTTGACCCTATACCCTCAGAGCAACACTTTGACCCTATACCCTCAGAACAACACTTTGACCCTATACCCTCAGAGCAACACTTTGACCCTATACCCTCAGAGCAACACTTTGACCCTATACCCTCAGAGCAACACTTTGACCCTATACCCTCAGAGCAACACTTTGACCCTATACCCTCAGAACAACACTTTGACCCTATACCCTCAGAGCAACACTTTGACCCTATACCCTCAGAGCAACACTTTGACCCTATACCCTCAGAACAACACTTTGACCCTATACCCTCAGAGCAACACTTTGACCCTATACCCTCAGAGCAACACTTTGACCCTATACCCTCAGAGCAACACTTTGACCCTATACCCTCAGAAGAACACTTTGACCCTATACCCTCAGAACAACACTTTGACCCTATACCCTCAGAGCAACACTTTGACCCTATACCCTCAGAGCAACACTTTGACCCTATACCCTCAGAGCAACACTTTGACCCTATACCCTCAGAGCAACACTTTGACCCTATACCCTCAGAACAACACTTTGACCCTATACCCTCAGAACAACACTTTGACCCTATACCCTCAGAACAACACTTTGTATATAATCTAAAACAATAAATGCAAATTTACTCAAAAGGTAAAATTCGTAGTTTCGAATTCCACAGCATCAGCGCTCCGTATATTCCAGAAGTCTTTTTGTTTATGATCCAGACTCTGTCCACAGCCCGATTAGCGACTCTGTTAGCTCATCTCTTTATCACTTCACGAGTCAGCACGTCGTTTCCGGCACTTTCTAACAGCGCCTGCTTCAACGGCAAGCGCTTTTAAAGCTCTGGTGCTCGGAATGTAGTTTATATCCCGCCAAAGCGTGAGAGCTGGTAGAAGATCGATTTTAATAATAATAATAAAAATCTTGTCAGGATTTACCGTTTGAAAGTCCCAGTCATCGCGCACATGAAGGAGGAAAAAGGGGGTGGGGCTAAAGTGTGGGTGAAACTGGACATATCGTGATACTTGAAGATGATGTGGATATCGTCATATTACGTGATGTTTCATTTTCGCCGAGGTTTTGATACATAAGGAGCAACAGGACAGCAGAGTTGCGCTGTGGAGCCAGAAGTTCAGAGGGTTTTTAAAAATGTTTTTAAATCCAAACTCTACGGAAAAATACGTCATACAGACAATGTGAGAAAATCTAACAATCGGTCAGCCACCATTTACTTGGCACGTTATGGAATAATGAAATTAATTAAAAGGAAAAATAATGACACTTAATGATATTTCCGGGCGATATCACGATGCGGTATCGATCACATGATCAGTTCTGGCAGTAATCTTTTCTGAGGTTTCCTGGTGTCTTTTTTTATGAATTTTTTTATTACGCTAAATTTTTTTGAATCGTTTTTTGTTTGTTTTTAATTTTACAGTCCGTACAGGATTTCGAGCGTGCAAAGTTTTTTGTGCTTTTTTTTTGGGGGGGAAAACTGCTTGAATTTGGCGAAATTGCGATTTGCATAAAATTGTTGTCGTTCGTGGTAAACGACACTTTTTTTTTTTTTTTGCTGGACTCGTGTTCGACACGCGCGAACCGAAGAAGGGTTTCAGCTGAATGCGTGTCCTGACGACGTCTCGTGACGCGTCTCGGCCCGAATCCACGGGAGATCTGCGGTCGTTTTGAAAAATTGCGGAACGTTGCGGAGTTTCCTTGATTTTGTTTCCGAGTTCATTTCTGCGATTGCAAAATCGACTGATTTTATAAGTTTAGCTACAAACTGACCGGAAGCAGCAGCCGTGATGTTAAAATGATTTAAAAAAAAAATAATAATAATTAAATTAAAAAAAAATCCTAAAAATTGTCAAATGTAAATGTAATTTTTTCCTGTTTTCAATGTTTATATATAAATTTCTATGAATAAAAATGATATAAAATTAAATATTTCATTAAATAATTAATCATAGTTTGTTTGTTTGTTTATTTATTTATTTTTAAATGAAACTACTTTTTTTTTTTTGCTGGCAGTTTGTATGGCACACCCCTGTGTGCCTATGTGCAAGCTACTTTTTATGTAAACTATTCTGTAAAAATAACAATTCTTCATGTTAAAAAAAAAAAATATATATATATATTAAAAGAATGTTTTTCAAGAACATGAACACTACAGATGATTAAAAACATATCCTTTTTTTTTTCTTTTTCGGTAGCGCTGAATGATTTATAAATCAGTTTGAAACGTATTCAGCGTGCTCTCGGATCGTCATCGCTGGAACACGAGGCCTGTCAGACGCCTGAGATTTAGTAGGAAGGAATTTATTCACTTCTTTAATGCAGGAGTTGGACGGATGGCCCTGTGCTGGTCTGGGTGCGTAGCGTGGAGTTACCGGAATAAAAAAAAAAATATTAAAAAAATCGAATCTGTGACATAAATTTAGACGGTTGATCCAGGATCAGTTGCTCGGTGTGCGGCTGATCTCATTTCAGGATGTGTCGGAGTCGGTAAATAAGCCTCACTTCAGCACAGGAAGCGTTTTAATGAAACAAACCTCGCTTATGTAACACGCAAGATCCGCGCTAATCTTTATGGATTAGCCACGCCGACCCGATGACTGACCGCACCCGACTCCGTCTCCTGCTTCAGCGTAATCGGACAGCTCGGATAAAAAAGGAAACGGCAGTTCCAGCGTGAGATATATATATACAGTCAGTGCGTTTAATCGTGTCCTGGCACTCTGGATCCGTACAAAACAAAATGGCGGCTTTTTGTTTTCCCGCGCCAGAGATCTTTTGACCATTAAACATTCGTTAGACTTTAGCTTTAGCGCTTAACTAGCATTTCTGATCTGCATTATGATTAATAACGTGTTACTTTTACGTTCATTTTTTTTTTGTGGTTGTTTCTAATTTTTCAAATTTTTTTTTTTGTGGCTGCTTCTAATTGTTGCAGTTTTATTATTTGCCCCGTTGCATTTTTATTGTTTTATTTACAGCTGGGTGAGATGACGAAAACACATCACACGATATTACAGTTAACTATCAGTTTTCCAGCAACACAGTAGTGTAACTTTTTTTTAAAAAAAATTATTTATTTATTTTTTTTTAAAAGACCCTTCGCTGATACTTTATTTAATTTCTATAAAAATGCATAAATTTTTATTTTGCATGTTAAAAATGTGTTTTATTTGTAAATAAATAAATAATATTATCACTAAAAGGAGCATCAACTCAGCTGCTTCTAGTCAGTTTGTAATTATATTTTTTTTTAAAAAAAGTGTTAAAAATGATTTTTAAAAAAAAAAACATATTAAACATATTATGATTGTTGTGACCAAACTTATCGTACTGTCCATATAATATCATTTCATCGCCCGGCCCTAGCCACGGTATAACGGTTAGTTAAGAAACTTCCAGTAAATCAGTACTTCAAAAGATAAATAAATAAATAAATAAATAAATAAAGCTGTTGAATGGTTCTTCTATTAAAAATATTGAAGGGATAATGCGTTTTTAATGATTCAGCACAACATTTGATCATCAATTCAGCTGCAGTATGTCAGAAACGTTTATCACAGCATCGTCATTATATCAGAATATCACTCAGCCCTTTACCTTTTCTTTCTTTCTTTCTTTCTTTCAAGTTCAGAATTTAGTTTTACTTTGAAAAACTACGTCTGCTCTAATATTAACTAATAAAAACGTTTGGTCTCGTGTGGTGATGTCACAGTGATGTCACTGCATGGTCTTTATGTCCCTTTGAGAAACGCTCTCTCTCTCTCTCTCTCTCTCTCTCTCTCTCTCTCTCTCTCTCTCTCTCTCTCTCTCTTCAGGCACAATGTGCTGCATTGATCACTGCTTTTATTTTTTCTTTTCTTTTCTTTTCTTTTCTTTTTTTTTTTGCTCACAGATTGCCCAGTTGACGCATCAGTGATGTCAAAAGCTTTTTCCAGACTCTGAGAGCGGCGAGTGCGGAGACCGGGGCCTCGTGTAACACACATTCTGGTGTGTTTTATGGGCCTCTAGGAATAGAACCCGTTATTTCAGGACCTTCAGAAAGCGTAATTGTTGAATCATGTAGTAAAAAGGTCGAACGTCTACGCAATAAAAAAATAAAAATAAAAATGCATTTTCAGCGTGTAAGAGAAAGCGCTTGTGAAGGACGTGTAATGGCGTATTTTCCGATAACGGTGCACTTTTTAAAATAAATAAATAAATAAATAAATAAAAATCTCAGTGTGAGCACTTCTACGGATCCGGCGCTCGCCTTAAACCCAACAGTAGCGGGTGGCTACAGATACGGTAGCGGCGATGACGAAACGTAAACACAACACGTTAACGGACGGGGGGAAAAATTTCCTAATTACCTCAAGTCTGTCTGATTAGATCGGTCATTTCTGTCTGATTTTAGCTTTGACTTGGCATTGTAAAGTGATCTGGAGTGTTTTGAGGTCCAATCCGAGCTGGTTGATGATGCAGCCATGGAGACGTCTTTAACGGGGTGCTGTTGTTGTTTGTACGATGAAGCTAAATGAAGAAGGTCTAAATTTAGCGTCGCTGTTCTCGCCCCGATGTTCCTGCTCTATAACGAGACACCGCTTTTTTTTTTTTCTTTTTTTTTCTTTGGTCACACTTCTGTGCCAAGTCCTCACTGCCTAAACCTCACTTTACCTAAACTCTAACCCAGCCTCCGGTCCGCTGTCGGCTCGGTCTTATTTATTTATTTATTTATTTATTTATTTATTTTACGGCTTATCGTTTAAATTTTTTTTCAGAGATTTATTTATTTATCTGGTTAGTTAACTAACTATTTGTCAGTTAATTAGTTAGTTATTTCACACTTTTTCCACAAAAAAAGTAGACAGTCTCTTTCATTGTTTTTTTTTTTGTTGAGTTTTCTGTTTTTGTTTGTTCGTTTGACATTTTTCCAAAAAGTAGGTCGTTATATTTCCATCTTTTTATATATATATATTTTTTTTGCATGTTTCTGTTATTTATTTTGGTTGTTTTTGTGTTTTTTTTTATTATTAATTTTTTTTCCAAAATGTAGCACCCCCCCCCCCCCCCCCCTTTATTGTTTTTTTAAATAATAATTTACGTTTCGTTTTATGTCACTTGGTGAAATGATTCTATTCCCTTGTACGTGTGTACCGTTATGATTCTCCCCTCTGGCTCGACGTGAGCGGAGTGTCGGTGCTAGTCTACGAGGTGAGTAACGTTACTCACGTTCTCATACCGGTATTAATAGTGCTTGTGTTAAGCGGGACGTCAGTAACCGGACACCACGACCCTGAATCCTCAATGCGCAAATAAAACCTCCAGAGAGTTATCTTGTGTGATTTATTACGAGGAGTATTGAGAGCCTGAGCCTGTGATGGCTGTCCGCTGTATTTCTGGACTCGCTGGTGTTTTCATAGAAGGGCTTCTGGGTCAAGATATATATATATATATGTGTGTATATGTGTATATATATATATATATATATATATATATATATATATAGGTGAGAGGTGAGAACCTCAGTGTGTATGTAGCCCTCTGATACCCTCAGGACACCCCCATTATTACACCCGGCTCAGTGTGTACGTCGGCCGCCTACAAACACCGGGCGTGACTGTGAATACACTAGTTTTTAGTATTTTTTATTTTAGTCAGTCAATCATTTTGAAAGTTGTTTTTACTTTTTAACCCCAATAATTTTTCAATGCTTTTTATTTTTTTAAAAATTAAATAAATATTTAGGGGGCCAAGCACCAAAGGTGTGTAGGCACCCTATTGTTGTTCTACCGTTTCTTCTCCTGCTGCTTCTTCTGGCTGGGGTGTCTATGGCAGCCCATAGAACCTTCTGGTAAAAAGTTGTGAAATTTAGCACACTGATTAGGGAGGGTCTAAGGAATGTTCTGACCAAAATTGGGCCAACGTTTTAGCGCCACCTTTGGGTCTTCAGGACCATGACCTGAGGCTATGTGACAAATCTTATGGCAGCGCCACTTACTGGTCAGAAATGACTATAAGATGACGGAAATGCTTTCATCCAAGTCACCCTTTTTGCTGCTCCTCCTCCAAGTTTTGTCCGATCTTCACCAAATTTGGCTGACAGCATCTTGAGACCCGTCTGAAGAAAAGTTACCAAAGGAGCTCTGATATTCAAAACTGTTCTCCCATAACGGACTGGCAAATATGTGAAACTACAAATCATTCTTGAATCCCTTTGCCTATAGTTATGGCTCTGCTTTCCTGTGATTGCTGAAGTAACGATTGTAGCGCATCTGTGAATGGGGTGCTTGGCCCCCAAAAATGCTGCTTGCAGCTTTCATTTTTTATGCTTGTAGCTTTTTTTTTATGTAGTTTTAATATTGTAGCTTTCTGAATTTCATATCGTAGATTATTATTGTTTGTGTATGTGTACATATATATATTTTGCGTAATCCCTTTGTGACGAGAGGAGGCTGGGTTACAGAGGGAATCTCTTCCTCTCTAACCGAGTGTGTGTGTGTGTGTGTGTTTGTGTGGGAGAGATGTTGAGCCGAGCTCCCACCTACACACAGCGCGAGTGTGAGAGCGCGAGAGCAGAGACCGTCTGTAGTGTATACACGGTTTTCACACTTATATATATATATATATATATACACACACACACACAGCAGAGAGAAATGTCGGTGTGTGTGTGTACAGTTCAGTCACAGTCTGAATGCTATAAAAAGCGCGTTAGCGTGGGTCGGTTAGCTTTTAAACATAAATGTACGGATCTAAAAGTTAAACACTGAACAGACGTGTGACGAATTAAAGGAAAAAACCTTACGCTCGGTCATGTGATCACGCCACGCGTCGAACAAACAAACAAAGCAGATCCCCAGCGAGCTTTACCCCGACGGCGTCGGGGTTTTTGGTTAACGTAACGGGTCATTACGGATATCTGACAGATATTCTATCGTTATTAAATGAATGAATAAATAATAAAAGTCAAATTCCAGGTGAATTTATGTATGAGGCAGATTTAAAAAAAAATAACTTTAATGCTTTACAGGTGTATCTTTAAAATATCTGGAAAAAAAGGATGTTACGAATGACAAATAAATGTATTGTAATTAAACTAAAAAAAAGTCTGAATAATACGTTTTAATGAGTAAATAATATGAAATAATATGAATGTGTAAATAATATACAACTAGCTAATTTTGAAAATAATTCATAGCAAATTTTAAAATCATAATAGCACACAAAGTCAATAAGAGTCACACAAAGAACTTCACGTGTAAAAGCTTTTAAAAAATTTAAGTACATCGATGACAGGATAATGAAAAATATAGTAAACAACACGACGCGGTATAATTTCCGATGTGTTTTTCTTTCTTTCTTGTTTTTTTTTTTTTTTTTTTTTTAAATCCAATCCCTTTTTTAAACGCATGCAATTTTATGTCCCGTTTTTTTTCTTCTTCTTGCTTCTATTTTAACTTGTTGTTATTTTTTTTTATTGTATACTTATATAAATGATTATTGTTGTTCTTATTATTAACTTGAAAGCTTCAAGAACTGTTAACAGACCAAACTAATCTGCATTAAATGTATCATTTATTTATCTTTTATTAATACTCTGGTTTATGCAAAAAGAAGAAAAAAGACAGCTTTTATGTTTAAAATAAATAAAGAAAGAAAGAAAGAAAAATACTATATGAGATAATAAAATATGGAAATCTGTGCAGGTTAATATAGAATATAAAAACTGTATATTTGATATATTTATGGAAATAAATTGTATTTATTTATCTAAAAACACTGGATTATGGAAGCTAAATCTTTTTTTTTTTTTTTTCAAATTAATAAATATCTATTAAAAATGAAACGTGCGTTTAAAATAAATAAATAAATAAATAAATAAAGTTCCCAAACTGTTCATCAAAGCACTGACGGTCCTAACGGTGTACAATTCTCAAATTATACTTTTATATGTGAGGTTTTTTGGGGTTTTTTTGTATTTCCGTGTGGAATGAGCCAGGATCAGACCTCCTCCTCTTTCCCTTGCCGACTTTCTGAATTCCGCACCACACGTCGAAGTTTACCCAGAAAACAACATTCCAGCAGTGCAAGCGTTTGACGTCAATGCCGGTGCATTTATAGAACACATAAACAGTGGTGCGCTCTCAGCCCGCGGCTCGGCCACCACGCTCCAGCGTCTCCGTGTTTATGCTGCGCGCTCACTTTCTTCTTCTTCTTTTCCTTCTTCTTCCTTTTTTTTTTTTCTTTTAAATCCACGCATGAAAGGTGGATGCAGGAGAGTCGAAGCCTGAAGGGAAAGCGCTCAAAAAAAATTCTCCACACGGCCACACTTCTGGACACCATGTGTTCTGAATGGGTCACTGTTCTGGAGGGGAAGGGGGGGATATTATGGGATGTGAGAGTTTTATGGGCCATGGCGCCGTGGCTCATGCGCTTATCATATAAAGGATGATTAACATGTTGGATAAACTGCATCATGTGATCTTGCTTAGCCAAACAGCCGCATCGAAGGTTCCTTCATGGGTTCTTGAAGGTTCCATATAAACTATGAAATATACACTACACATTGTGAGTTATAAACTATGAACTCTGTACTACACATTATGAACTATGAACTACTTATTATACGTTATGAACTATATACTGTGAACTATACATTATACATTATGAACTATACATTATGAATTAGACACTATACACTGTCCACTATGAACTATATACTATACACTATGAACTCTACACTATACACTATGAACAATATACTATACACTATGAACTCTACACTATGAACAATATACTATACACTATGAACTCTACACTATGAATTATACACTATACATTATGAACTATAAACTATACACTATGCATTATGATCTATCCACTATAAACTATACATTATAAACGATACATAATGAACTATACACTATGAACTATACACTATAAACTACATTATGAACTATACACTGTAAAGTATATACTATAATCTATACATTATGAACTATATACTATACGCTATAAACTATACATTATGAACTATACACAATAATCTATACATTATGAACTATATGAACTATGTACTATATACTATACATTATGAACTATACACTATAAACTATACACTATGAACTATACACCATACATTATAAACTATACACTATAAACTATACACTATAAACTATACACTATGAACTATACACCATACATTATGAACTATACACTATGAACTATACACTATAAACTATACATTATGAACTATACACAATAATCTATACATTAAGAACTATATGAACTATGTACTATATACTACACATTATGAACTATACACTATAAACTATACACTATGAACTATACACCATACATTATAAACTATACACTATAAACTATAAACTATACACTATGAACTATACACTATAAACTATACACTATGCATTATGATCTATACACTATATACTATACACTATGAACTATACACTATGCATTATGATCTATACACTATATACTATACACTATGAACTATACACTATGCATTATGAGCTATACACTATAAACTATACATTATGAACTATAAACTATACACTATAAACTATACACTATGAACTATACACTATGCATTATGAGCTATACACTATAAACTATACATTATGAACTATAAACTATACACTATAAACTATACACTATGAACTATACACTATGCATTATGAGCTATACACTATAAACTATACATTATGAACTATAAACTATACACTATAAACTATACACTATGAACTATACACTATGCATTATGATCTATACACTATAAACTATACATTATGAACTATACACTATGAACTCTTCCACCCAAGCAGGAGCCGCCTCTGATTCCCGCTGTTTAATCAGTTGATCTTGGCTTTCAGGTGTGGCTCCTGCTTGGTTGGAATGAAAACCTGCACCCACACCGGCCCTTTCCGGATAAGACTGGACACCCCTGCTCTAAAGCTAGTTACAGGACCATTTGATTAAGGTTAGGTGCTCAGCTTCGTACTACTTTCCTTCTCAGATATAAGATTAGTGAAATAAGCTAACTGTACTAGCTGCATACACTCACCAGAGACACCAACAGTCTCTGCTACTTCCCTCCAAGCTTTATTTATTCCCGTAATGTCTCCATACACGTTTAATGAGACGACGCACATGACAGGATAAGATGATTCCATTTTAAACGGGGACCGCGCGTCAAACACCCGCCGCAGGATTGGTCCGAGGATTCGCTCGAGCCAATCGCTTCACTGCGTAATACCTCATTTGGCATAACATTGACGAAGTCTCAGTTCGAACGCTGCTTGGTGTGTCGCGCACGTACATGGAAAACGAACATCACCTGAGGCTGTGTATAAAATAAATATATCAAATATCTACTCGGAGGAGCGACGATAGTCTCGGTGGCTGTAAACAGAAAACATGCACAAGGATGTGTAATCGCGTCTGAAAGCTCTGCCGTGTGTTATGTGGGCGTGGTTTTGGAAGTGAACTGAAGGGCGGGGCTTATTTGATTGCATTTTAAGTATCAGAGCGGCTTCAGCTAACTTCCAAAAAAAAATACATCACAGATTAAACCTTTATATTGTAATATAAAGTAATAGCACTTATTATTATTATTATTATTATTATTATTATTACTATTATTCAGCTGATTCCCCTCGCTTGCTTTATTCTTGCTTTATTATTAATTTATTATTAATTTATTCCGGGTTTCCACAGACGTGCGTTCTGCCAGAGCGGGGATCTTCCCCCTTTGGAGCTTCCCGAGCCTCATAAATCACGCCATTTCCCCCGCAGCTGCTCTCTGATTAGCTCCAGAAGCGAGCCTAAATGTTACGCAGATATCCCACGCCAACCTGTTGATCCTCACAACCGTCTCCTCCATCCTTCACCCTGTCTTCTCTATCTCGCACGCCCATCTCTCTCTCGCGCTCTCCCTCTCTCCACCCACATCCTCTCTCCTCTCCGCTAACAAGACGAGGACGCAGAGCAGATTTGACAGGGCGGCCTAGCGCGCGTTGCTATGTGCTATTTCTGGAAAACAATATTCATGCAATATTCTCTCTCTCTCTCTCTCTCTCTCTCTCTCTCGTCCCCACCAGAGCTGGTGTAGAAGAAAATAACCATGACGTAAGCTCGGCTTTCTGCAAAACAGCCCCGTTTAAAAGAAAAAAAAAGAAAAAAAATATATATCCGAAGCAGGGGGAAGGGCGGAAAAGCTGGAAAACCAAACTACTAAATGCGTCTCCGGGGAGCCTGGAGGAGCTTCGTGGGCATTTTTCCTCCGTCACGCACATCGATCTCTGTCTTTCATAGGCGGAGGACGTGCAGACAGACATTAATTGGTGAAAGATCTGTTCATAATTGTCAAACGAGCCTGACAGGCTTAACGATATAACAGCGCAGGACTGCTCCAGGGCCACGCAATAAATCATCGCTTTAGCGTAATTACAGTTTTCCAGTTCAGACGCCGTCGACTCTGAGCTCTGAATGTAAATAAACCTCGTCGTTCAGAGTCTGATTGTGTGTACGTCTAGCTGGAGAAACAGTCGCGTGCAGATGTACGTCACTGACAGTGGTCCGGTTTTGGCCGAAGGATTCCGGAATGAAAAGAAAAACTTCAACAAATAAATAAATAAACGATCACGGTGATCTTTTCTAGTATGGTGCAGCCCTACATAAGGCATTAGTGCTGTTTATAGAGCACAGGAACCTGTGTGTGTGTGTGTGTGTGTGTGTGTGTGTGTGTGTGTGTGTGTGCGCACGCTTTGCTCTCCTGCCAGCAGGTTATATAAAGCATTCAGTGTTTGTTCATTTCACATTAGGATTGTGGTGTGCTTGAGTCCTCCGTGTGTGTGTGTGTGTGTGTGTGTGTGTGTGTGTGTGTGTGTGTGTGTGTGTGAGTGTGTGTGATTTATCACACACTGCACCTTCAGCTCTGCTCTGTATCTGAGCTGGAGGAATGTATCCCATGATTCATAGCGTCGATCTCAAGTCTAACACCCTGAACAGTTCACGCAACCCCAAAGGACCGTCCTTCAAGTTTCACCCGTCTGTCTCTCTCTGTCTCTCTCTCTCTCTCTCTCTCTCTCTCTCTGCCTGTCTCTCCCGCTCTGCCTGTCAGTCTCTCTCTCACTCTCTCACTGATGCTCTGTTTCTACTTCTCTGTCCGTTTCTCGGCACAGTAATTTAGAGTCACTTATGTAATCTGTGTGTGAGAGTGAGAGACTGAGAGAGAGACTGTAAAAGAGAGAAACAGAGAGAGAGAGACAGAAAGAAGAGACAGACCGAGGGAGAGAGAGACGAAGAGAGATGGTGAGACAGACATGGAAAAAGAGAGAAACAGAGAGAGAGAGAGAGACAGAAAGAAGAGACAGACCGAGGGAGAGAGAGAGAGAGACAATGAGAGATGGAGAGAAAGACAGTAAGGGAGAGAGAGAGAGACATAGAAAAAGAGAGAAACAGAGAAAGTGAGAGAGGCCCAAAGAGAGACTGAGAGAAAGACTGTAAAAGAGAGAAACAGCGAGAGAGAGACGGAGAGAGGAACAGAAAGAAAGGGACAGCGAGAGAGACGGAGAGTGAGAGAGACGGAGAGACTGAACATGAGCAGGAGACAGAAAGAGAGAGAGAGACAAAAAGAGAAAGAGAGCACAGAAACAGGAACACTTGACATGAGTACACACACATTCGCACTCTCATACACTCTCATACACACTCTCATACACACACTCTCATACACACTCTCATACACACTCTCATACACACTCATACACTCACATACATTCTGTCACACTCTCATACACTCTCACACACACTCACACTCTCATACACTCTCTCATACACACACTCTCATACACACTCTCATACACACACTCTCATACACACTCTCATACACACACTCTCATACACACTCTCATACACACACTCTCATACACACTCTCATACACACACTCTCATACCCTCTCATACACACTCTCATACACACTCATACACTCACACACATTCTGTCACACTCTCATACACTCTCACACACACTCACACTCTCATACACACACACACTCACATTCTCACACTCTCATACACTCACACACATTCTGTCACACTCTCATACACACACACACATTCTGACACACTCTCATACACTCACACACATTCTGTCACACTCTCATACACACACACACATTCTGACACACTCTCATACACTCACACACATTCTGTCACACTCTCATACACACACACACATTCTGACACACTCTCATACACTCACACACATTCTGACACACTCTCATACACACACACACATTCTGACACACTCTCATACACTCACACACATTCTGTCACACTCTCATACACACACACACATTCTGACACACTCTCATACACACACACACATTCTGTCACACTCTCATACACTCACACACATTCTGACACACTCTCATACACACACACACATTCTGACACACTCTCATACACTCACACACATTCTGACACACTCTCATACACACACACACATTCTGACACACTCTCATACACACACACACATTCTGACACACTCTCATACACACACACACACATTCTGACACACTCTCATACACACACACACACACATTCTGTCACACTCTCATACACGCTTGCACACACTCACACAATCATGCGCACTCACACACACTCAGACTCTCATACACACTCACACACACTCACACTGCTTTACTGTTGACAAGCGGTGATTAGATCGTTGTGTTTCTAATCTGTTCTTACACACGGTTTATCTAAAGTACCTGCTAACGCCAACACACACACACACACACACACACACACACACACTCTTCAGGACTTCAGATGTGCCATTTTAACCCCTTAATGGTGACCATTGTTGTATGTGTGTGTGTGTGTGTGTGTGTGTGTGTGTGTGTGTGTGTGTTCTCAATGTGCTTTCACTAAACATTAGTTCTGTCACGGTGATGTTGGATTCTGATTGGTCAGAAGGTTGTTGATTAGTTCTCTATAACAGCAGCTCTGACTGTGGCGCAGGTTTATTTTAACGCGCTCTGATACTTTATCGTTTCTATAGCAACAGCGCTTTCACGGGGACTCCCACGGCGGACGCTCCGCATAAACCGGATTAAAAACCGCGTGTAGTTGTTGCCATGTACAGAGACGTCCGTTCAACATTCACGGAAGGAGTCTCCAGTGTCAGCGCTCGGCTTTCCGACGTCTTATCGCGAGACAATCGACTCCGAGGTGGAACGAGTAACTCCGCTTCATCGCACCGAGCGAACAACTTTAGTTCCTGAACTCCGCTGTCCAATTATCCGGGTGATGTTCTGCCGCTGCTGTCACCGTGTAAAGGAATCTCCCTGCAGCAGGGACTTGTCAGATCCCGGCGTAGAGTCGGAGCAGTGAGACAGGCCACTGCCGCACCGCTGCACTTCCCATCAGGATGTATTCCTCCATCTTTTTCACTTCAAAGGCCGTCTCTCTGCAGGAGCTCGGTCTCCGTTCCACCATCCGCAGCACAGAGCCCGAGCGAGAGAAAGGGAAAAAACTCGAGCGTGCTGTGTGTGTGTGTGTGTGTGTGTGTAAGAGAAAGAGAGACGCTCTAAGCTACAGTGTAGAGAAAGAAGAAGAAAAAACGCAGAGGAGCTGAAAATAGAAGCGCTTTTAAAAGCGCAGTGCGAACCCCAGAGCCCTCGCTCTCCTCCCCTTCCCCCACCGCTCCCGGTGCATTATTAATCCTGGCTTATTTATAACCCACTTTTTCACAGGCACACTCCGGGTTCTGTCACGGCTCGTCTTTAATCTCCCCGAGGGAGTCCAGAGGTGGGGACGGAGCGGACGACGGACGTGTAGATGGAGGACGAATAAAAGAAAGTCCAAAGAAAAAGAGAGAAAGTTGTGAGAAAATAAGTCCAAAAAAACGTAAACCAACGAGGAGCTCCCTTCCCCCCAACCCCAATCCCTGCCCCTGGCCCCGGGAAGACATGAGACGGGGCGGCCATTTTGATAAGTACACGCTACCTCTCGAGGCTTTGCTTTTCTTTCCCCCGGCTGCGGTCAGTGTGTTTAGTTTTTGACCTGAATGCGAGAGAAAAATTCCACGCTGAGCGCTTGGCAGGCTCGCCGAGAGATTTCCACAGGGAAAAGTCATTGGTATTCGCGCTTAGCTCGCCGCTGCTGGCAGTCGGAACCGACTTCAGCGTTCGTCGCGATACCGTTCCAAATCTCACGCGTTAACGTCCACGTTCGAATGTTTGCTTCGGGGGGGGGGGGGGGGGGGGGGCGTTGATTAATTTTCTAGAACGGCAGCTCGGACGACGGTGCGGCCGCACCTCGCGAACGCGCTCGTTCTAATACGCCGTCGTTTCTATAGCGACAGCTAACAGCTCGTTCACGTTTTCTTTTTAAACGCTCCGCATAAACATTACGGAACGGTTTTCCGTAATGAGACGTTTATTTAACATTTTACGGAAGGAGTCTCCAGTGTCAGAGGTAAAGCTGTAAGTTTTCCAGAATCTCCAGTAAGAATTTTTTTTTTTTAACGCTTCGAAGGAGAAAAAAAAAGAGAGGGTTGTGAGGGAAGGACCGTTTGTAACGGCTATAACGTAACATGTTCGTCCGACAGTCCAGTTAACGTTAAACGTAGCTGTAAACGGATAAAAAGCACAACGTGTCATTCTTTAAAGATAATATAATAATAACATTTAAGCACTGGCAGTTGCCGTGGAATGAGAGATTTAGGTTCCATTAATAATGTTTTTTTTTTTTTTTTTTTAATATTCAAATTGTTTAAATAATTTGTTTGTTGTTGTATACAATTTTTTTTATATACATATTATTTTTAAAATCATTTTTAAAATGATAAAAACGATAAATAAATATTAGCATGCTTGTAGCACTTTTCTAACAGTCAAGGTTGCCGTACAAACATTTACTGGTACATTAAAAAAAAAGAAAAAAGTTGGGAGAATGGGTGTTTGAAGTGAAATTTCAATATATGAATATGCATGAATGTTGGTGGATGTTTAGTTGAGTAAAAAATGTCAAATCAAGCTGAACGTCAGCAACAATATAAATTATTACGGGTAAATGAGCAAAACAGTAATATTTATAATTATAATACGGTATTATTTCCCGTTCTTGTGATTTTCACCGTCGAATGCTAACGATCTCTTACTGCGTCTGTCTCGTGTTACATTATAGACTCATTAATATTCACAAGCTTTGATATTTTAAGTCATTCGTATGGGTGACGTTTTTAAAGTAAGCAGAACAGCCGTTCTGGGCAGGTGGTTGTTCTGAGTCCAGCATAAAGACGCCGGGTGTGATTCCGGTTTCCTCGAGATCGGGCTTTAATCTCATTCACTCCTCTTGGCCGCTTGCCCTTCTGCTCTTTCCAGCGACTGTCTGGCAGCAGCTCGCTACTTTCAGTGATGAGTTGTTGTGAATATAAGTTCTCTGGCGCTCTCACAGAGCCTTTATTGTGTAGAATATCTCTACAGAGAATGTTCTTCTCAATCACAGAATGATGCCGGGTCGGCCTCGAGGAAGCAAGTCCAAACTTCGGGTTTTTGGCCGGTCCTGGGGGTTGAACTCTCTGGTTTCGTGCTTAAAGGAACCCGCCGGCGTCTTTCAAACTAATCCCTATTTATTACATCTACTCCAAACTTGCTTTTCTGGCCTTGCCATGCTAGAGTGAAAATAGGGTTAAAGGGAAACCCTCTCTTGTAGGGTTCAACATTGGACTTCCCCCTAGACATCTTTCCCCGGCAACCACTTCCTCTGTAAGAGGCAAGTAGGCATGTTTACAGCTCATGTAGCTGTGGATGAATCTTTTATTTTGTCCAGATAAGAATCAAGCTAGTCAAAGGCAAGTGTCTTGAGCATGTACCTGCTGCTGTAATCCTAAAGACTCCTAAGGTTTTGTTGCTTAACCCAGGACTTTCATCCCCAATCGAAGCATTTTGTTCTAAGCATCCCTGAACATACTCGATACTGTTTGTCTTTACAATTCTACACCCGTGTATATATATACTGTAATGATTTACTATTGAACAATTGCACTATCCGATGTCACTCAGAAGAGGACGGGATTCCTTTGGAGTCAAGGTTTCGTCCTCATGTCGTCTCAGGGAGTTCTTCCTCGCCACGGTCTGTAGATTCAGGACTTTTTCGGCGTTCACAAATTAACCCAGCCCAGTCTTTGCAGGCCAGTTTGGTCAGGCGGATGCTTTCGGGATGGGGCCTGCTGGAAAAAAATGGGATGCGATCCTCTGAGATGCATATAGGTTGTTAGAAAGTGACTGCAATTTGATTCCCCGACAACCAGTTTTCATCCGAAAGAATTACCTTGATTAAGCTTGGGTAATGGCGTTGTCGGCGATCTAGTATAGTAGTACCTCAAGACGTTGATTCTACTTCCACTTGGAAGCCTCTGTTCTAGGGTTTTTACATACTGTAGGTTCTTGCCCCAGATGTCTTGTTCTAGGAACCCAGGCTAGTCCAAGACTTTTGGAAAGGTACAGATCCTTGTCACAGGTGGGGTACTCTCAAAGGAACCTCTTCCTTTAGAGGAACATAATTGTAATCGCGGTTCATAATCGGATCTTCAAGACCATCGTTAGTACCTTGGGAAACGAGGTGAAAACATACTTTCTGTTTGCTCGGTTCCTCGAAAGTGCTGCACAATAGGCTCAGATTGTTTGATTTGCGAGATCGCCTTACGTGCATATGCTCAGTAAGACGGATGGAGTCGGTGGAGGCCGGACCGGACAAGATCACAGCTATTTTTAGGGCTCCTTGACGGTGGGTGATTACAGTAATCTCAGTAATCAGATCTAATCTGATGAGGACTTACTCCAGGCTCTGGTTGCATCTGTTCTTTTACTGATTACAACAAGCTGGTTAGTTTATCTAAGAATCTGCCCCCTCCACACCTTCTACTACCTCACCTTCCCATCGGGACCTGCCACTTTCTCAGTTCCTACCAAGAGATCTCTCCACCGTGTCAAGGCATACGCATCCCCGACCAACGTTCGGTTTTTACTGCAGAGGCCAAGGCTTTATTACCAGCACTGAGATTCATTGAGACTGTTCCACAGAAATCCTTTTTAATGATAACTGATTCCGAGTCATGTCTGGAAGCACCGGGGTCTATCAAAACCGATCACCCGACCATCGTGAAGATTTTAAACAAATTGTCATCTCTGGAATCAAAGAATTTTAGTATTATTTTCTGCTGGGTTCTCTGGTAATGAACAAATCCAAACTTAGTGTTTTACTCGTGAATAACTAATCCGGCTCTCGCCATGAATAGAGCCATAGACGCTGGCATGGCGTTAAAAAAGGGAAGAAAGGAAGAAAGACCAAGAGATCTCTCACAGTCCCTTTATTTAGCTGTAATGATGAGGTAGTTCTTTTTACTTCGCCTGCTTTCCAGTACTATTTTTATCTTCCCTGTTTGCAAAACTGTAACTTGCCCCCCCCCCCCCCCTCGCTCTCTCGCTCTCTTTCTCTCTCTCAGTGGATTGCTGTCAACTTCTCTGGCTATGTCTCACCATCTTTCTCACAGCATGATGAACACATTTCCCCAGGCGAAACCGCTTTTGATTGACACTTAATCAATGGTGTTTATCAATGGCTTGCGGTGTGGAAAACGCAGCTGTCATTGACATCATTTGTCCAGAACCTTTGGCACCACATAGCTGGATTCTTTTTTTTTTGGGCCTTCGACATCAGTCTCCTGTCCTGTATTAAGTTGCATGGTTTTTGGTACCTGCTCGAGATCAACAGCCAAGGGACCTACTATCTGCCTGGTTTGGACCTGATTGGTCATGTGTACTCTCTTAGAAAAAAGTCAATGGTTCCTAGTTGTCTCAAAGGGATCCACTTGGGAACCAGAGAGAGGAACCGTCTGTTATAGGGACACAAACTCAGGCACCAAGTAGGGTTCTAGGATTAAAATTTCTTGTGTACCACACCACACAACACCACCATAAATACCAACAGGAAATAATCGAGTCGTTGTTGCAGTTTGGGTGAAAACAACAACGTACCTACATTTTTTATTATTGTCAAATTTTACGTTCATTGTCACAAAAAGCGCCAGCAGTGCTGCTATGACACACGTAGCCAAAACGAACAGATGTACTTTTGTTCATTTTCTGATCAAGCGGTACTACAGTTTCAGTCGGTTGGCTTTGTTAGCAGTTGGTTGTTTTCCAGTCGATTAGGCCGTTGGAAACCCAGGTCCACTCGGTACTTGTTTCGCTCTTGTTTTTGAACATGCAGCAGAAAAAGAAAACGCCCTTTACGGACATCGAGAGCTTCTCGAGTTTGGCCTTGAAAAGCGGTTTTCATTGAAACGTTGAAACCATCATGAACTGGAATCTAGAACAAGCCTGTAAGTCCGTGGTTCCCCTTATTGCTCCGTTGGTCCACCTGCATTGCGCATTTGCACACTTTCCCCTGCTGTAACGCGCCCATTTTAACCTCATTAAGAGTCGAATGAGACGCATCCGTGCAAAGAAAGTGCTAAAATGTGTGTGCTGCGGGGAGCTATGATAGGGAAACACCAGCAGATCTCCAACAAAATGGTGCATTAGGAGTCTCAGAACGAGATTTGCCAAACAGTGACGAGCTCAGAGAGATGGAGGGGGTCGGGGGAAGGCTGGAATGACAGTGCGGTTATTTTTAGCACTCGGTCTTTGTGGGTGATTACAGTAATCTTAGCACTCGGACCTAATCCGATGACTTAATCCAAGCTGCAGTCGTGTCCCCTGTTTTTATCGATTCCACTCTAGTTGGCTAGTTTGTTCACAAATCTGTCCCTTTTTCGTCTCCCTTCCGATCATCTTTCTCCGAAAGCTCTCGAAATCCCTTCATGTATCTGTAATGAGGAACTGCTTCACACTGCTTCCTGCCTTCCCTCTGCTATTTTTGTCTTCTGTTGGTTGCAAAACTGCAAAAAAAAAAAAAAAAAAAACCCTCTCACCATCCGTCTCTATCGCACGCCATCTCTTCACATTTCTCTCTTTCTCTCTCTTCTGGTCTTGTAGTAAACCTGCATCTTCTCTCCTGCTAATTTGCTAAGATGGCTCTTGCCCCTTCCGGCGTCTTCCAGTTCCCCCTTTAAAAGGTTTATTCCCATAACGTCGTAAAGGACCGCACCGAGGAAGCCAGAAGTCAATAAAGCGGATACGGCAGCCTCAGAGGGAATCCCGTTTCGGGGGAATGACTCTCATCAGCGCAGCGATATGAGGGGGATTCCTGTAACTGACTGTGTAGGAGGATGCCGCAGCGATGCTGCCGTTTCATTTCGACGTGCGAAGGAGGCTCTAACTGGATTCTCTTCTCTCGGTACAAAGACTATTGAGCTGAGGAAATAGCCTCGTCGCAGACTTGCTCGTACCCGGCCGTCTCGCGCGCACACATCCTTCGCTCAGCGTTTGTCCTTTCCTTCCTTTCGTCTCTTTTACATCTTGCACGAAGAGCTGCATTGTAAGAAGTACTTTTTTTTAAAGTTTACCCCCTTGTTTCATGACGAGCACCGAAAGCACGCGGATTCTTAACATCACGGTTGACTAGGAAGACGTTGGATTTCTGATCAGAAGGTCGTGAGTTCAAATCCCAGCACTGCCAAGCTGCCACTGTTGGGCCCTTGAGCAAGGCCCTTAACCCTCAACTGCTCAGCTGTATAAATGAGATAAATGGAAGTCGCTCTGGATAAGGGCGTCTACCACATGCTGTAATGTAATGACTAAAAACACCGGCCCCTTCACGTTTTCCTCCTTAAATGGTACGTAATGTGGTATGGTATGTGGTCGTCGTCGAGTTTCAGCCGGGAGAACATCTAGGAACCTGGACCTTCATATGTTCTCGCGTTCCATGCGTCTACGTGCGCTTGGTCGGTCGAGTGATTCCGAATCCGAGCGAAATCAAAGAACTTTCGTTGGTCAGGAATTCATCGATGGTGAAAATCAATCAAACCGTCAGCTGAGCCTCCTTAAATAACCGATTAGACAGACCCCAAGCTACTGGCGGCATGTTGACGTTTCTCGCTTTCGCCAACTGGAAACCAGCGTGTATGTAAACCGACGGTGCGGATTTCAGACGTACACGCACTTTTCTCCGAGGGGGAAACGTTGCTATTCCCAACGGATCCGGTTTGGTTTCCAGTCTCGCTGTGCTAGCTAATTTGCTAGTCTCGGTTCCTAGCTAGTTTTCCCGCCCGTTAGCTCGTTTGAGAACACCGAACTTCAAGTTGCTCTTCACGCGTAGACTTCAGGTCAGTGTTCCATCTCGAGGCACATAAATGTATTTATTTATTTAATTAATTTTTTGGATTATTTTCCACACTTGGACTTGGAAATAATTCCTGGTTGCCTAGCAACAGTGTTTTGGAAACTCTAACTGGCAGCGTGTTAACTTTGCTCAGATGAAATCGCAAATTCGAGCTGCATTTGAACACAACATTTGTAAGGAAGATCCTGGTGTTTTTATTCAGGCATATTTTTTTAAAAGTTTTTTTTTGTTTGTTTGTTTTTTTTTTTAGAATAATTCTTACGTTTCAGAAGTGTCCAAATATAGTCAGAATTATTGGCACCCTTTGAAAATATAGGTACAAAAAAAGACCTGTTGGTTATCTTAAATACTAAAAATATGCGATAAGTGTAACCCTTGAAATAAATTTATTCTAAGAAAATTTAAAAACCGTATGAGTCATAATTATTGGCCCCCTAGAACACAACTGAAGCATGTAACTGCGGAGACATTTTTACCAAGGCGGCAATATTTCTGGAGCTGTATTGCTATATATTGCATTTTGTTTCTTACTTTTGACATCGGGACACTTTTTGTTGACCGATTAATATAGAATCGTTCTCATTCTCCCAGTATGGAAGCGTCCTCATACTGTATGTTCTGGTTTTATTTCTGTACGTAGTAAGGAATTTACCGATTTTGGACGGGTTCATTACCTGATAGACTTACGTCCTTTAAACTTGTTTGTAAATAGTTAAGCGCTTGTGTCCGGGGGAAATCCGTGCTAAACTCATCTGTACGATCTGGCGTCAGCAGCTCGCCGCGGTGAGCCAGCACACGGGCCACAGACACCCGCACTCCTCGGCTGATGACGCTGGGGGTTAATCTGATTTGCGAGCAAGCCGAACGCTTCTTTGTTTGGCATTAAGTTGTGAGGAAATGCAGGAAAGTACCTAAGTAGTTAAAGTTGTGTTTTTTGAGGTGGGTTTTATTTATTTATTTATTTATTTTTGGCGGTGCTTTTACATATTTTCGTACAGAACCTTGGCGTGTTCTTAGCCTCGGTGCGGGTCTTTAGGCAGGTGAGAACACACTCGGGTCCGAGATCGTCTCGGCACGCATTTGTTTTCTTTTCTTTTTGGTTTGTTTAATTGTGCGCAGTGTGAAACCAAACGAACCAAAAGTGTATTCGGACTCGATAAACAGACGAACGAAAGGTCGTGAGTTCAAACCCCGGGACTTCAAGAGAGCCGACGTTTGACTTTCACAGCTTAGATCGGATTCCTGCCGTGTAACTCCGTAAACTGCGAAATGCCATCGGATCGAATATCTGATTAAAGTGCTACGCTTTCTAAGGTGCCCATATCCTCTCTGTCCGCGGTTGTTGTTTTCACCTGGAATTGTGCCCGATAGAACTAATTGGCGTGACGTGACTCTCCCGATGCCGTGTTTCACGGATAAATTGCTTTCTCGGAGGTTATCGGGTTCGCGGCACATTCGTCTGAGGAGTTTTGATTGAACCGTGCTCCGGCATGCGTCTGCCTCGTTATTTATCTCCAGCCTTGTTTTGGAGCGCGTCGGCGTTTTCTCCCGCGCTGTCTGCAGCGTGATGGTGGAGAACGGATGGATGAAGAAGGAGAGACAGCAGGAAGCAGGCAGGAGCTGCAGGAGGGCATCTGAGACAGTGCCAGATGTGGCAGTAGGTTAGCGGTGGAGGAGCTACGGAGACGCTAATTCATCCAGGATCAGGGACGCGCCGTGGCCAAATGGGGCGAATCCACTGCATTAGCGAGCGGCCTTAAAAGTAGAACCGTGTCAGAAACGAAGCGTTTTTTAAACGCCGATTTTGGAATTTGCCTTCTGTGGAACGCAGAGAGATATTTCACTCTGCCCTTCTCCACCCCGAAACCTCCCACTGGTTATGAATATTCATTCATTCAAAGCAGCCTCTCATTAATATTCATGACCTAGTCTTTTATAACCTGCTGCTGTTTCAAACCAGAGCGGATATTCACCGATTCATTATTTAACACCACGAAACAGTGAGAGAGTCCGGCCACGTCCGGTCGTACCGATCTGTTTCAACTGTGAGAAGAACGCGATGGTGAGCAAGGCGAGGAAACACCACGGAGGTCAGAACGCACTTCATCCAGAGATTATAGTGAACGAAGCGGGGATTTATGCGCTGCTTTGCAGCGGGAACGCTTCTTACGTTACGTTGACGTTATCGCTGACGCTACGTGTGGGAACCCATTCCAAATGGGATATTAGTGCACTAAACAGTGTGTGTGTGGAAAATAGTGCGCCGTAAGCAATTACTTCCTGTATTAGTGTGTGGTTTGGGAGGCAGCCCATGTGTCAGTGGACGAATCACATACAGATACAGGTTATTTAGGTGAATCTCTCACGAGACGTAAATAGCATCACTGATTACTGGTGTCACCCCAGAGTTGATTCATTTCCTGTAACGGCACGTGTTGAAGTGTTTTATTCCTCTTAAACCACAGCAGTTTACCAACGATTACAGCTGTACCTCTGACACTGGAGACTCCTTCCATACATGTTAAAGAAATACCTTCTTCTAAGAGGAAAAACTTCACCATGTTTGTGATTACTCCCGTGATGTGCCGCTGCGCTACTGTCAGAGCTGCTGTTATAGAAAATGAATCAACACTTTCCGACCAATCAGAATTTTTTTTTCCCCAGATGTTGTGTGACCATTCATTCTTTTTTCTTTTTGCTCTCTCTCTCTCTTGCTCTCTCAGTGGTGGAGGTGAAGAGCTCGCTGCCCTCGGGTATGCAGAGTCCCGTGGCCGGAGGTGTCAGTGAACAGAGCGGTGGAGGAGGAGGAGGAAACGCTGGAGGTCCGGTGGACTTGCGTACGGATCCTCGCCTGAGTGCTCTGAGCGTGATGGACCCGGCACTGAGGGAACAGCAGCTCCAACACGAACTTCTCCTCCTCAAGCAGCAGCAGGAGCTTCAGAAGCAGCTTCTGTTCGCCGAGTTCCAGAAACAACACGAGGTGCTCACACGGCAGCACGAGGTCCAGCTGCAGGAGCACCTCAAGGTAGATGAACAGTCCCTGACATCGGGGTGTTACACCAGCATGCGTCTTCCTGCAGAACTCGAAACTCCGCTTCGTAACGCTCACGAGAGGCGCTGATGTTGTAATAGTGGGCGTGTCTTCTAAGGGGCGTGGTTTGTAATCCTGACGGACGTTTTAGGTATTTGTTTTGAGCGTAACTTGTTGTAGTGGGTGTGTCTTGTAAGGGGCGTGGTTTGTAATCCTGACGGACGTTTTAGGTGTTTGTTTTGAGCGTAACTTGTTGTAGTGGGCGTGTCTTGTAAGGGGCGTGGTTTGTAATCCTGACGGACGTTTTAGGTGTTTGTTTTGAGCGTAACTTGTTGTAGTGGGCGTGTCTTGTAAGGGGCGTGGTTTGTAATCCTGACGGACGTTTTAGGTGTTTGTTTTGAGCGTAACTTGTTGTAGTGGGCGTGTCTTGTAAGGGGCGTGGTTTGTCATCCTGACTGATGTTTTAAGTATTTGTTGTGGACGTAACTTGTAATAGTGGGCGTGCCTTGTAAGGGGCGTGGTTTGTAATCCTGACGGACGTTTTAGGTATTTGTTGTGGGTGTAACTTGTAATAGTGGGCGTGCCTTGTAAGGGGTGTGGTTTGTAATCCTGACGGACGTTTTAGGTATTTGTTGTGGGTGTAACTTGTAATAGTGGGCGTGCCTTGTAAGGGGCGTGGTTTGTAATCCTGACGGACGTTTTAGGTGTTTGTTGTGGGCGTAACGTAATAGTGGGCGTGTCTTATAAGGGGCATGGTTGGTAATCCTGACGGATATTTTAGGTATTTGTTGTGGGCGTAACTTGTAATAGTGGGCGTGTCTTGTAACAGGTGTGGTTGGTAATCCTGACCGACGTTTTAGGTGTTTGTTGTGGGCGTAACGTAATAGTGGGCGTGTCTTGTAAGGGGTGTGGTTTGTAATCCTGACAGACATTTTAGGTATTTGTTGTGGGTGTAACTTGTAATAATGGGCGTGCCTTGTAAGGGGCGTGGCTTGTAATCCTGACGGACGTTTTAGGTGTTTGTTGTGGGCGTAACTTGTAATAGTGGGCGTGTCTTGTAAGGGGCGTGGTTGGTAATCCTGACGGATATTTTAGGTATTTGTTGTGGGCGTAACTTGTTATAGTGGGCGTGTCTTGTAACGGGTGTGGTTGGTAATCCTGACGGACGTTTTAGGTGTTTGTTGTGGGCGTAACGTAATAGTGGGCGTGTCTTGTAAGGGGCGTGGTTGGTAATCCTGGCGGACGTTTTAGGTATTTGTTGTGGGCGTAACTTGTAATAGTGGGCGTGTCTTAATAACACAATAACACATACTGCAGAGTGCGTAATTATTCATATAATGTATTTATTTCAAATATTTTTTACAGTTTATCTTATATGTTGCTGTAGCAATCCCGAATCATTAGAAATGAATGAATGTAAGTTTAAGTGTGAGAGTTGCACTTAGTGTGTGTGTGTGTGTGTGTGTGTGTGTGTGTGTGTGTGTGTGTGTGTAAACAGTTCTGGTTTGACGTCTGTGCGTGTGTGGGTGACGTACCTTGATCGACATGTTCTCTTTTTCAGCTTGTAACCTTTGCCCACTGGCTGAATGTGTGTTTGTTTGTTTGTATGTTTGTGTGTGTGTGTGTGTGTGTGTGTGTGTGGGTGTGGGTGTGTGAACAGCAGCAGCAGGAGTTGTTGGCAGCGAAGCGTCAGCAGGAGTTGGAGCAGAAGAGGAAGCTGGAGCAGCAGAGGCACGAGGAAATGGAGAAACAGAGGCTGGAGCAGCAGCTCATCATGCTGAGGAACAAGGAGAAGGGCAAAGAGAGTACGCACCACACACACACACACACACACACACACACACACACACACACAGGTCACAGCCGAGATCTCTAGACAGGTTTCACGCCAGCTTTTATGGGATATGCAAGAGTTTGTCGAAACCTGAACCGCAGCAGCGGCGCCTTCTCTCGGCTCCGCCCACTTTTCACAGTGGAGTATGAAAAGTAGAATGTGAGAAGCGTTCCACATTGTAGAGTTTAGCGTTGGAGACGCACTGAATGTCTTTTGTGGAAGAATTCCTGGCAATAAACACTAATAGACTTTCTCTCTCTCTCTCTCTCTCTCTCACACACACACACACACTCCCATGTCGTTCGTATCCCCCGAGCAGGTTACGTCATAAGCGGCGGTCACACAACTGCAGAATTCATCTGCGTGTGCGAAAGTATTTGTCCCCGCCGTGTCTCCTACTGTACAGGCGTAATTTAATTTACCGCTCTGACGCACCGCGCTCTATTTATATCACGCTCTGATTCACACACTGTGTTATGTAACATGCAGCTTATTATTATTATTATTATTATTATTCTTTTTACTAATTAGATTTTTAATGGTGTAAAACGATGAGAATACAGAGAGCGCGAGAGAGAGAGAGAGAGAGAGAGAGAGCTCCAGGGACACGAGTGCAACCTTGAATTATTTCTCACACACACACACACACACACACACACACACACAGAGAGAAAGAGAGAGGAGTGTATCAGGGTTTGTACACGTCACACACTGAAAAAGCAAAGAAATCATCTGATTAAAATGTCTCTTCCCGAGAGAATAAAAACATCGAATAAAAATGTGTTCCTATGTAAGAAGGAAAACGAGAAAGATAAAAAAAAAAATTAAAAAATTATTATTTTTTATTTATTTATTTATTTTAATATATGAACCCACCACCACTCCACTTTTGGAGGACAATAAGGACTTATTTATTTATTCATTTATTTATTTATTGTTAAAAAACCTCTAAAAGAGGGAGAGAAGAGAAATAAAAAGGTTATCCATGTGGAGGAAAGGATTAGAGGACAAAAAAAAATACCTAAAAAAGAAGAAGAAAATAATAATTGTTTTTAAAAGCAACCAACATTGATTAACATGTTCTCCATCAAGAAAGAACATGAGAATTTAAAAATAAATAAATAAAAAAATAGGACGATAATGATTTCTTTGTTGTTTTTTTTTAATGAATTTATTTATTTTATCGTTAAGACCCCTAAGAGAGCGAGAGAGAAGAGAATAAAAAAGGGGAGTGCAGCGAAGGACGAGAGAAAACAATACAGTACGTTAAAGAAAAGAAGGAAAAATCTAGAAATTTCCACCTAACATGGATTAACATGTCTTCCTTCGGAAAAAGGAAAACTAGACGAAAGGTAAGAAGAAGAACAAAATAAACCGTTTCCAACCGACACTTCTTATAAAATAAAAACAAATTCTAACCAACGTCGATTCATTTGTGAAGGAAAACTAGAAAAAAGACATATCGGTGTACAATCGCTTTCATTGTTTGGCCATAAACTGGAGGAGAACAGGAAGAATCGAGGGAGAGAAAACAAGAATAATTATACGGGACGATATCCGATGATCCGCGATACCCGACGTCCAATCAGCTGCTTGTTGCTATGCAGGTTTTAATTAAAGGTGCAAAGCCACTGCTCTGCTGGTTGTTGTTGTATTATTTATTTATTTATTTATTTGACGTAATTGATTGTTTTATTCGTCATTTCTGCGTTGCGTTCGATCTTCGCTAATCAGGAGTCGCAAGGTCCTCCCTGTTATCGTTCGTACTGAAGATAACTGTGTCCGTGTGTTAGATGTGTAATTACTGCTTCTTTGGTTTCAGTTGGAGCAGCTCGAGTATTAGGGGTCCAAGCACCAGAGCTGTTCATTGTACGTTTTGTTGTTGTTGTTTTACACACTATGGGAGTCAATACTTTTTTTAATGAAATTTGGCACACTATGGGTTAAAAAGTCTTCTCAGCAGTTTTTGGGTGTGCCCTGTAAACACTCGAGCGCCACCAAGAGGCCAAATTTGAGCACACATTCCCGTCCATAACTCTAGAACCACTCGTCACACAATCAACCCTCTTCCAGTTTCCGGTTTTATTTACTTATTTATTTTTTTGTTGTTGTTGGTACAGATACGAATTTGGTTCCGTCCTCAAACCTGAATCGGATTTCTTATTAACCGCAATCTTCTTATGAACCGCGTGTGGTCACTCCACCACTAGACG
>NC_071278.1:1970011-1987511 GCF_023375685.1 Ictalurus furcatus
ATCCATTGATTTCTCCTCCATCCATCTCTTACTGTATCTCTCTGTCGCTCCCTATCTGTGTGTCTCTCTTTCTCTCTCTCTCTCTTTCTCTCTCTCTCTCTCTCTCTCTCTCTCTCTCGCTCTCTCAGCATCGGAGCCCAATCTGAAGGTTCGTTCGCGGTTAAAACAGAAGGTTGCTGAGAGGAGGAGCAGTCCTTTACTCCGCCGTAAAGACGGCACCGTCATCAGTACCTTCAAGAAGAGAGCCATCGAGATCTCGGGTAAACACACACACACACACACACACACACACACACACACACACACACTTGTACACAAACTGCACATTCGAGCGAACAACAGAAGTCATCTCACAAGTCTTTAGATACAAAGATTTGATGGAACACTTGTTTAATTTTATTCCAGTAATAAACGGTTGTATACTGTATACGCGCGTGTGTGTGTGTGTGTGTGTGTACAGTCTCCTCCATGTGCAGCAGCGCCCCCGGCTCAGGCCCCAGCTCCCCCAACAGCTCCAACAGCGCCATCGCCGAGAACGGTTCCAGCGGCTCCGTCCCGAATATCCACGCCGAGGTGAGCTGCACTTAAACACCTTGAACACCTTTAACTCTGTCGTACAGACTGCGGTAAATAACACACTTGTATTCGGAGCCCAGTACCTGCACACAACAGTCGTGTGGACAGACAGATTAGGAAACACGCCCATTTATGGCTGTAAATCTGCGCTGGCCTGACGAGACACGAGAAAATAACGTTGTTAGTGTCCGACACATTATTCCATTTTCTCTCTCAACTAACGACAGGAACAAAAACCAAATGTTGAAGCCGGCACGTAATTGATATGGGTCGGGGCGGGGCGATACGACAAGAATATCATATCACGATATTTCAAGGCATTTCTACGATACGGCATCCACGTGCTTGTGTTTTGGGTTTCTATCGCTTTTACTATTCTATTGTGTGCACCTGGGCTTTAATCTCTGGATTTCACTTCCTAGAGTTTCATTCCTGGGCTTTAATCTCTGGATTTCACGTCCTAGAGTTTCATTCCTGGGCTTTAATCTCTGGATTTCACGTCCTAGAGTTTCATTCCTGGGCTTTAATCTCTGGATTTCACTTCCTAGAGTTTAGTTCCTGGGCTTTAATCTCTGGATTTCACTTCCTAGAGTTTCATTCCTGGGCTTTAATCTCTGGATTTCACGTCCTAGAGTTTCATTCCTGGGCTTTAATCTCTGGATTTCACGTCCTAGAGTTTCATTCCTGGGCTTTAATCTCTGGATTTCACTTCCTAGAGTTTAGTTCCTGGGCTTTAATCTCTGGATTTCACGTCCTAGAGTTTAGTTCCTGGGCTTTAATCTCTGGATTTCACTTCCTAGAGTTTAGTTCCTGGGCTTTAATCTCTGGATTTCAGTTCCTATAGTTTAGTTCCTGGACTTTAATTCCTGGACTTTAATCTCTGGACTTTAGATCCTAGAGTTTAGTTCCTGGACTTTAGTTCTTGGGCTTTAATTTCTGGACTTTAGATTCTAGAGTTTAGTTCCTGGACTAAAATTCTTGGTCATAAGTTTTAGAATTTTAGTTTCTTAGTTCCTGGCCTTTGGTTAAAGTTTATGGGCTTAAGTTCTTCAGCTACAGAACCTGGGCATACCATAGGTTCCTGGATTATAGTTCTTGGTCTTAAATTCCTGGACATAAATATCTGCATTTATGTTTTTCGATGTGTAATGATTTTACAGGTCTCAGCGGAAGCACGTTTTAGCCCTTCTCATCGTGGTTCCCATGGCGACAGCATCCACGCGCTGGTGTTTTGGGTTCTATCGTGTGCACCTGTTCTGTGTTATACTCGATTGTTACGTCTCATCGCGAAGTCTTGCCTTAATATTATCGTGCGGTTCTGTTTCCTAGTTCCACGTTTTCCAGGCATCTTAACGTTTTCGGGTTCCGACTCACGCCCGCTTTGTTGGTTTTACGGTTGCGGATCTTCCTCGTTCGATGTGTTTCGACCGCCGTCATGAAGCTTTTTACGACCATTTGCCCAAATGAATCCTTCCAAAAAAAACAAACAAACAAAAAAACAACAACAACTGGGGAGAAAAACGGAGTAAAGATGTGAAAGGAAGCGCGAGCGGATTTGTGACGTCATGCGTGAATCGAGTCGTCCATGGAGTCGATTCTTCAGGATTCTTCAGTTCCTCTCGGCATGATTACGGTTTAAGAGCGTTAAAATTTTTTTAGCCTGCCGCTCAGGAGATAAGATTTTGCGCGCGTGTGTGTGTGTGTGTGTGTGTGTGTGTGTGTGTGTGTGAAATGGCTCGCAGAACATTTCGCCCGAGGCGCACAGATATAGTAACTCTAATAACGGCGTTGTTAAGCGCGCTTGTTTTGTTGCCGCAGTCCGGCTCGTGTGCTTTTACGTCACTGTTGTCATGGGGTTGAGTAATTGTTTGGTTTTGCCAATCTGTTTTATTTCCTGCCTTTGTATTTCCGCAACCAGCGCATTTATATTCCTGTGCCTAAATCAATCCGCTTTATGGCTTTGGGAGGAAGGGAGGAGGAAAAAAACCCAGCGCAGTCAATGAAAGCCCGGCGTAAGTGGGGCAATAAATACAGCACACATCAGACCTGTCAGCTGGCAATTTTCTGCCCCCTGGTTCGCTCGATTGCTGCCGTTTTCGTCTTTCTCCGCCCATGACATAACCAGAGGCTCGTTACTGGCCTCGGCTCCTACGTGCGTACGCGCGCGTCTGCGTGTACGCGTTCACTATCCTGCCCAAAAATAGCCGGCGGAGACGGTGAGGGTTACTGCACCACCGCCGCTGTTACGCTCGGGCCGTGCGGAGAGCAGAGCTCTGGCGTCATCCACGCCGTGAACAGGCCTTGAACTTTTCTTTTCTTTTCTTTCTATTTCTAATTGGACGGGGTTTTTTTTCGCAGTGGGATGTTTGTTGAGTCAGAGCCGGAGTGACGTCAGAGCCGAGCGGGCCGAGCGGATCGCGCTCCGCGTCTTCGGGCTGATTCACACAGACAGAAAAGGAGATTTGTGCTATTTTTTTTTTGTTTGTGTTTTTTTTTTTTTAAACTCGGTGAAATAATGAATAAGAGCGTGCTGCTGAATGGTGGGACGGAAAGAAAAAAAAAAAAAGATCGCTAGGAATGAATTAGCCTTTTCATTCACAGTCTCCCAAACACACACTTCCGCCGTTCCCCCGGCCGCGTCACGGATCTAAATGCAGAGACGAATAATCGAAGCTGGAACCGGGTTCTCTGTTTGCAGAGGAGTTTAATTGGGCGTCACGTCGAGTTTCGTTTCTCACCGCTTGGTTTTGCGTCACTGTAGTGGAAAATCTCGCGCATGCTTCCTACGTCTGTTCTTCCTCTGCTTCTTATTATTATTCATCTGGTTATTATTCTTATTGCCTGTGCCCATGAACTCGAGCCTCACCACGCCTCCCCGAGTCCTGGTCCTTGCACATCGTCACGAGGGGTCATTACTGTTCCATAACAAGGCTTTGTTCATTTGAAGGGGTTTAGTGACACTTTTAACCTTTTAACTACATCATCATCAGCGTGACTCAAATCTTCCTGGATTCATGGGATGATGCAGAAATTCAGCATCAGTGTGATAAGGTTTATAAATCTATAGTAACAACAAAGCAAAAAGAAAATGTGGCATAAGTGTGACACTAGTGACTGAGGCTTAAGTTCCTGAACTAAGTTCCTGGAGTAAATTCTCTAGGGGTAAGTTCCTGGATTTAAGTTTTTGGGCTGAATATTTTTATTTAGATCCTGTACTAAAGTCACTGGGCTTAAGTTCCGAGGCTTATATTGCTGGGCTTTCATTTCTGGATTTCAGTTCCTAGGATTAGTTCCTGAAATTTAGTTCATGGGCTTTAATTTCTGGATTTAAGTTCCTAGGTGTTGTTCCTGAATTTTAGTTCCAGGATTTAAGTTCCTAGGTTTAGTTCCTGGGCTTTAATTTCTGGATTTAAGTTCCTGGGTTTCGTTTTTTAACTTTCGTTCCTGGATTTAAGTTCCCAGGTTTAGTTCCTAGACTTTAGTTCCTGAGCTTTAATTTCTGGATTATAATTACCCAAGTTTAGTTCCTAGACTTTAGTTCCTGGACTTTAATTTCTGGATTTAACTTCCTGGACTTTAGTTCCTGGGCTTTAATTTCTGGATTTAAGTTCCCATGTTTAGTTCCTGGACTTCATTTCCTGGGCTTTCATTTCTGGATTTAAGTTAAAAGAGTTTAGTTCCTGGATTTTAGTTCCTGGACTCAAATTCTTAGTCATAATTTTTTGAATTTTAGATTCTGAGCTTAAATTCCTGGTTCAGGTTTCTTAGTTCCTGGCCTGTGGGTAAAGTTTATGGTCTTAAGTTCTTCAGCTACAGAACCTGGGCATACCATAGGTTCCTGGATTATAGTTCTTGGTCTTAAATTCCTGGACATAAATATCTACATTTAAGTTTTTGGGATTTAGTTTCTGAACGTAAATTCTTGGGCAAAATTGCCTGGGTTTAAGTTCCTTCTTAGGTTCCTGGATTTCATTATTGGATTTTAGTTCCTGGGCTTTTATGAGAACATGTAGGTGTCTCTGCTCATCTGTCAGTCCATTGAGCTCCGCCCCTTGGTTCCAGTCGTTCTAAACAGCAGCGTGAGCATTAGACTGGATTTATAGATGTGAACTGGTGCAGACCCTCAGAAGTTCATTTGTGTGTGTGTGTGTGTGTGTGTGTGTGTGTGTGTGTGTGTGTATAGCAGTTGCGTTCCCTGCACCAGTCTCTGAACGCAGACGGAGCGGTGAGCCCGCTGAGTCTGTACACGTCTCCGTCTCTACCCAACATCTCTCTGGGTCTGCCGGCTAACGCACACATCACCGTGAGTCCTGCACCACACCGTCTTCACCATCTTACCTCAGACACGATCGTATCCTACACTCTTATAATGCCCGTCTGTCTCGTCAGGCTCCTCAGAAGCTCGGGGTTCAGCCGGAGGCGGAGCGGCAGGTGCAGGGGGTGCGTCAGGGCGGCGTGTTGGGGAAGTTCGGCAGCGGCTCGTCCGTGTCCGTGTGTCTGGACTCGGAGCCTCCGTCGGCCCCCAACAGCCACAGCAGCCACAACTCCCTACTGCAGCACGTCCTCCTGCTGGAGCAGGCCCGGCAACAGAGCGCGCTGCTCGCAGGTAACACACACACACACACACACACACACACACACACACAAACGCATCGCTATGCACATATATTCAGATACTGGTTATGAAAACAGAGTGAACATTAGCAGTAGTGTTAATAGTCCCTCGCTCCTCGCAGTGCCCATGTACGGCCAGTCGCCGTTGGTTACGGGTGAACGGGTGTCGAGCAGCATGCGGACGGTCAGTAAACTGCCGCGGCACCGTCCTCTGGCCCGCACGCAGTCGGCTCCGTTACCGCAGACCCCCCAGGCGCTGCAGCACCTCGTCATCCAGCAGCAGCACCAACACTTCCTGGAGAAACAGAAACACTACCAGCTCAACAAGGTAACACTGAGTTACTGCATAACGCTAGTGAGCGTAAATAAATACCTGTGCGAAATAAGAAATTAGCCTAGGGTATAAATATTGGCACCTCTATCATGAAGATGCGGGAAAACATACAGTAACGGCTTGACCTCTGACTGTTACAAAGCACCGAAACTGGAGACTCCTTCCATAAATGTTACATCAACCTCTCCTTACTTTAAGAAAACTTCAGCGTATCAAAGACGTGGCGTGTCCCCTGCGAATCAGATGTTGCTATAGAAACAATAGCGTATTCGATCAGGTGCGTTAATACAGACCTGCGACGCACAGCTGCGCTACTGTCGGAGCTGCTGTTCTAGAAAAATGAATCAACACCCTTCTGACCAATCACAATCCAGAATGCGAACATTTAACATCTCTCAATTAGATCCTCTCCAAAGGGGCGGAGCTTCCAAGACCACCCCCGACCCACCCCGAAGAGACGGAGGAGGAGCTTACCGAGACGGCGGAGATGACGGAGGAGTGGGGGGAGGGGCCTGAGCGTGTGAGGGAGGGGCTAAGCAAAGAAAGCTCGGGCGAGACGACGCCCCCTTCCGAGCGGGCGGTCCCGCTGAAAGGCGAGAGCACGGAGAGCGACCTTGAGGAAGAGGAGGACGAAGATGAAGCCATCGAGCTGAAGGAGTGTGATGAAGAGGGCGACCCCTACAGGCAGGTGAGCAAGGGGGAAACTTTCTATTCTTGTTTCTTTCTTTCTTTTTATTTTGTGCAGCTTTATTAAGGTGTGATGAGACGATATATCGGTATGGAAGCTTATCGATGTTAAGATTAAGTATTAAATCTTATGAAATAATCTTTAATCTTTAATCATTTAAAAAATAATAGAAATAAAATGCAAATGCAAAGGTGAAAGCAAGTATGTTTTAAGTCCTAGTTTTTTCCCTATATAATTTTCTGTACCGAAACACTGCCTTTTTATGGCTTTTAATAAGTAGAAAGTTGTAAACGGATCCCGTGACGTGTGTACACAATGTCCAGTATTAATAATGTAGAAATGTCGCAGACAGCCGGAGCTCGAGCGTCTGGTGCTGCGTAACAGCGCCTCTGAAACCCTGAAAGCGTTTTTTTCTTTCTTCCAGCACTTCCTCGATCTTTGAGCGCTTTTTCCGTGAGCGTAGCTGCTCTTTGTTATTTCATCACTCAGTCCTGCTGTCTGCTATATTTGGCTCTGCTTTTCCTCTCTCGCTCTCGTTCTGTTCCTTTGTGGAACGTCCTTCAACCTTTGCACTTTAAATCGTTGCGAAACCGACACTGATGAAATTGGGGCCTTGCTGACGCACGTCGCCGAGCTGCGCTGATGTCTGTGCTCTGTCTCATACAATGCTGCAGCCCGAGTGTGACACGTGTCCATGTTAGCCGTGTGTGTGTGTCTGTGTGTGTGCAAACAGTTCAGCTTTAATCAGAGAGAAAAGAGGGAACTTTAGGTACACAGGCCACACCTCCTTCACTGGGACTGACAGTAACACAGGAAACCCCTTCATCTCCTTCATTGGGAATAACAGACACACGGCCACACCTCCTTCACTGGGACTGACAGGTACACAGGCCACACCTCCTTCACTGGGACTGACAGTAACACAGGCCACACCTTCATCTCCTTCATTGGGAATAACAGACACACGGCCACACCTCCTTCACTGGGACTGACAGGTACACAGGCCACACCTCCTTCACTGGGACTGACAGGTACACAGGCCACACCTCCTTCATCTCCTTCACTGGGAATGACAGACACACAGGCCATGCCTCCTTCACTGAATCTGCCAGACAGGCAACTCCTTTTTGCTGCAACTGACAGAGAGAAATACCTCCTTTACTGTGACTGACAGGTACACAGGCCACGCCTCCTTCACTAGGAATAACAGATATACAAACCACACCTCTTTCATTGGGACTGACAGTAGCACAGGCCACGCCTCCTTCACTGGGACTGACAGTAACACAGGCCATGCCTCCTTCACTGGGACTGACAGTAGCACAGGCCACGCCTCCTTCATTGGGACTGACTGTAGCACAGGCCACGCCTCCTTCACTGGGACTGACAGTAACACAGGCCACGCCTCCTTCGTTGGGACTGACAGTGACACAGGCCACGCCTCCTTCACTGGGACTGACAGTAGCACAGGCCACGCCTCCTTCATTGGGACTGACAGTAGCACAGGCCACGCCTCCTTCATTGGGACTGACAGTAGCACAGGCCACGCCTCCTTCACTGGGACTGATAGTAACACAGGCCACGCCTCCTTCACTGGGACTGACAGTAGCACAGGCCACGCCTCCTTCATTGGGACTGACAGTAACACAGGCCACGCCTCCTTCACTGGGACTGACAGTAGCACAGGCCACGCCTCCTTCATTGGGACTGACAGTAGCACAGGCCACGCCTCCTTCATTGGGACTGACAGTAGCACAGGCCACGCCTCCTTCACTGGGACTGATAGTAACACAGGCCACGCCTCCTTCACTGGGACTGACAGTAGCACAGGCCACGCCTCCTTCATTGGGACTGACAGTAACACAGGCCACGCCTCCTTCACTGGGACTGACAATAGCACAGGCCACGCCTCCTTCATTGGGACTGACAGTAGCACAGGCCACGCCTCCTTCATTGGGACTGACAGTAGCACAGGCCACGCCTCCTTCATTGGGACTGACAGTAGCACAGGCCACGCCTCCTTCACTGGGACTGACAGTAGCACAGGCCACGCCTCCTTCACTGGGACTGACAGTAGCACAGGCCACGCCTCCTTCATTGGGACTGACAGTAGCACAGGCCACGCCTCCTTCATTGGGACTGACAGTAGCACAGGCCACGCCTCCTTCATTGGGACTGACAGTAGCACAGGCCATCTCAATAACTATTTTCAGGTCAGTTCAAAGTCTGTCGTGTATCTTAAGAAAAAAAGATCTTTATAAGTATATGAAGTGTCAGTCTGTATCGGGTTGGGGGCACTTACTTATGTGGAGTGCTGAAGTGGTGAGTTCACTAGGTAGTGCGCACTCCGTGTCCCCTATCTAGGGCACTAACATGGATCTGTGATTATACGGTGTGGTGATGGCGGCGCTGGCCCAGTGAATCAGGAACCCGTGTGTCGCTGCGCATTCATTTGCATAACATAAGCTCAAAGAAGTCGCTCCGCAGTGGGGTGTGACGCTCAGCGCTCGTCTTAACACACACACACACACACACACACACACACACACACACACACACACACACACACCCTGAATGAGGGATGAATGAGAGAGAGCGAGAGACTCCTCCTTCTCCCTGAGATCATTGAGGAAAAAAAGTCCAAAAAAGCATTAGAATTCATACCGCATCCTCCTGCTGCTGCAGCAGACACACACACACACACACACACACACACACACACACACACACACACACACACGCCCTGCCCTATGAATGGAAGCGTCCATCTCTGACTCATCTCTCCAGGGTGAATCATCGCCTCCTCTCGCCCCCGCCTCGTCTGCCCTGCACTTCACACCCAATCACAACCCACCAGCTCTGCGTGTGTGTGTGTGTGTGTGTGTGTGTGTGTGTGTGTTAGGCATATTACAAAGCATTAGGGGGCGGCGTTGTTGTATATCGTTGTGAGTTTAGTCATCTCATTGAGACAGCGTCCTCTAAAACGCCTTTATGGTCAAGCACAGATATTAGACTATTGTGCGCGCGCACACACACACACACACATACACACACACACACACACACACTGATACAAAATGTGTGTGTGTCTGCTTCTCCACTTGTCTCTCCAAGTGCCTGGAATACAAATGTGATCCTACACACCCTCTGAGGATGGAGAGGGAGGGGTGAGAGATATACAGAGAGAGAGAGAGAGAGAGAGAGAGAGAGAAATGCAGCATCTTTACTAAATAAGCAGAGGAGTGTGTGTGTGTGTGTGTGTGTGTGTGTGTGTGTGTGTGTGTTTTGAGAAAACATGCCACGTTCTTGTTTTTTTTTTTCTTTCCTTTTTCTCGCTCACTAGCAGTGATTCCAGAACCTTCTGAGAGACCGAAGCTCACGATCCTGATTAACATTGTCTCACTCTTAGCTAGCTAGCACTGCAACAAAAGGTTCCTGAGTTCTTCTGAAAAGGTTCTTGGTTCCTGGATTTCTGAAAATAGGTTCCCGTGTTTCTTTCATTCCTTAAAAAGAATGTTTCAGAGTTATGATAAGGGTGAAAAAAAAGTCCCTGGGCGTGTGAAAAGGTTCTCAAGTTCTTGATAAAAAAGGTTCCCAAGCTCATGAAAAGGTTCTTCAGTTCCTGAAAACGGTTTCTGAGTCTGTGAAAAGGTTCTCCCTTTCCTCAAACAGTTCCTGTGCTTCCTGAGTTCCTGCATTTCTTCACTTCCTGAAAAAATGTTTCAGAGCTTGTGAAAAGGTTCCTCAGTTCCTGGAAGAAGGTTCCTCAGTTCCTGGAAGAAGGTTCCTCAATCTGGTAAAAGGTTCTCCAGTTTTTGAAAAGGTTTCTGAGCTTCCTGAGTTTGTGGAACTATTCATTTTCTCGAGAAAAAAAAAACTGTTTGAGAGTTCATGAAAAGGTGAGCTTGAGAAATGGATCTTCAGTTCCTAAATAATAAAAAAAAAAGGTTCTGGAACTCGTGAAAAAGTTCTCCTGAAACCATTCTCGAGTTCTTCCTAAGTTCCTCAAATGTTGTAAGAGGTTATGACGAGGGCTGCCTGAGTTCCTTCAAATATTGCTTGGTTTATAAACAAATGGTTCCAGAAAAGGTTCCTGGAATCCTAAAGAATGGTTTCTGGCTTCATCAAAAGGTTCTTGATTCCGTGAAAATGAAACCCAAATACCCAAATTGGAGACTGTGAGGACCTTCCTACTAACTTGGATTTAAATCATGGCTCCTGTCCTTTACACACACACACACACACACACACACACACACACACACACACACTTTGTATCCATGTGTGTGTGTCTGCTTCTTCTCCACTTGTCTTTGCAAGTGTCTGGAATACAAATGTGATCCTACACACCCTCTGAAAATGGAGAGGGAGGGGCGAGAGAGATGTACAGAGAGAGAGAGAGAGATGCAGCTTCTTTTCTAAATAAAGAAGAGGCTATGAAGGAAAGTGTAAGAGTGTGTGTGTGTGTGTGTGTGTGTTTGTGTGTGCATGAGCTACGTGTCTTGTCTCGCACATTGAAAACACCCCATGTTGTTGATTTTTCTCTTTCTAGCTCGCCAGCTGTGTTTCTGCTGAGCTTCTGGAACCTTCTGAGAAACCGAAGCTCGTCACCCTGAAGACGTTAGCTAACATTGCAACAAGGGCTTCCTGAATTCTCTGAAAAAGTTCCTTGCTTCCTGTTCCTGGAGTCTTGAAACATCTATTTAGTTCCTGGATTTCTTCACGTCCTAAAAGAAATGGTCCTAAGCTCGTGAACAGATTCTTCAGTTTCTGGCTCCTAAAAACAAGTTCTCAAGTTTGTGAAAAGGTTCCTGAGTCCCTTTAAAGGTTTTACGAGGTTATGAGAATGCATGGAAAGGTTCTTTAGTTCCTGAAAAAGTTCTTGAGCTTCCTGAGTTCCTGCATTTCTTTATTAACTGAAAAACGGTTCCCAGGTTCATGAAAAGGTTCTGATATAAATTCTGGATTTTTTCTTTTTTCACTTCCTGGAAAGAAAGAAAAAAAGTTTCCCAAGCTCAGGAAAAGGTTCTTTAATTTCTGAACAGAGGTCATTGCCATGTTCATGAGATAAATAGGCCACGCCTTCTTGACTTGGACCAACAGATAAATAGACCATGCATCCTTAGGAGAGCCCTTGATGATCAAAGTTGCTAGATTGCATTTCAACAAGGAGTTTTTTTAGTTCTTGGGGAAAAAGTTCCTTAGTTCCTGAAAACCTTCCTGTGTTTCTGAAAGGGTTGATCAAAATGTTCATCATTTCCTAGAATTCTTATGAAATCTTGAAGAGGGTTTTTGAGTTCCTTAAAAAAATCATTGCTTTGTTTAAAAAAAAAAAAAAAGAGAGAGAGAGAGAGCGTGAGAGAGAGTTCCTGAAAAGGTTCTTGTGATCCTTAAATGGTTTCTGGGTTCATCACATTTCTTTTTTTAAGTTTGAGTTTTGTCAAACGGTTCCTAAGACCCATAAAGGGTTGCTGAGTTCCTGAAAAAATCATCTTCTTCTTCTTTTAGTTCCTGAAAAGGTTCCTGTGTTCCTCAAATAAGGTCCTGGGTTCCCGAGTTTGTGAATGTTTGTGGAAAGGTTCCTAAAAAAGTTCTTGAGACCATGAGAAACTTTGCAGAAACTTTGCCTACTATCTTGGATTGAAATCATGGCTCCTGTCTTACACACACACACACACACACACACACACACAGGATGATAGAAAGCAGACAGGACAGCTGTTTACAGCAGGAGAATGTGTAAGTAGCTTTTTGGCAGTTGGAGACGGTTCTGATGGTCCTGTAGTGATTCCTGACGTTCCCTGACTTTCTAGCTCACTGAGCTGTGTTTAGTCTGTCCACAGCTAAATTTATACACACACACACACACACACACACACATTTTTTCTGCTTGGTGTCCTCCATGTGATTCAGTACCTGTCTCGCCATCTGTAAAGGATGAAGAGCTGAAAAAGGTTCCTGAGTGAACAGATTCTTGAGTTCCTGGATTCCTAAAAAGGCTTCTGGGTTCCTGAAAAAGATTTCTGAGCTCGTGAAAAGGTTCTTGAGTCCTTGTCAAAAGTTTCTGAGTGGGTAAAAAGGCTTCTTGGTTCCTGAAAATGTTCCTGAGTTTGTGAAAAGATTCCAGAGTTCATGAAACGGTTATTGAGTTTGTTACAAGGTTCCTGAGTTTTCGAACAGACTTGAGATAGCAGCAAGGTTCTTGTGTCTGTGAAAAGGTTCCTGAGCTTGATGCGCAGATTCCTGAGCTTGAGAAAGTTTATTCCTGGAAAAAAAAAAAGAAAGATTCCTTAGTTCCTGAAAAAGTGTCCGAGTTCATGAAAAGATTCTAAAGTTCATGAAGTGGTTCCTGAGTTTGTGAAATGGTTCCTGATTTCTTGAACAGATTCCTGCGTTTGCAAAAAAGCTTCTTGAGTGTATGAAAAGGATCTTGGGATTGAGCAAGTTTATTAAGTTCCTGAAAATATTCTTGAGTTTGTGAAAACGTTTCTTGGTTCTGCAAGGATTTTCTGGTTCCCAAAAAGGTTCTGAGTTTGTGAAATTATTCTTGACCTTGAGGTTCTCGAATTCCTGAAATATAAAAGTTCCTGGATTTGTGGAAAGATTCTCGAGTTTGTGGTAAACGTTCATCAGGGTTAGGGTTGGCTCTCAAAAAGAGTTTTGAGTTTCTTGAGGTTCTTGGGGGTAGAGTTCCTGTTAAAGGTTTTTGGGTTTCTGAAAAGGTTCCCGGATTGCCGAAAAGGTTCCTGAGTTCAAAACGGCGATGTGATGTGAAATAACGTAGTGGGACTGGTATCTAGCTTGAACGGAAGGTCTGTACTTGTTTCTGTTGGAATTTTGACAACCGCTAGCTTTAAGTAACTCTGACAAAAGTTTGCTTACTGCACCTTTAATTATTAGCATTTCCTCCAATCGTGTGTCGTTTATATATATTTTTTCCCCTCCAGAAAGATCATCAGAAGACACAGCACACAAGCTTGAAGGGTTAAAGGAGCAGTTTGTAATTGAACCTTTTAGGGAAAAGGGGTGGAGCCAAGGAGATCTGGGTTGCTGGGAGGCGGAGCTAATTTCCAGCCTGGAACATAGTGTGAACATAAACCTGAAATTGGAAGAGGAAAAAATCAAATCCACTGCATGGCAATACTGTAATGGTGTAATTAAGATGATGTAATTATTTCAGGTCCAGAAACAAAATGACAGACCGCACCTTTAAAGTGCTCATAGATGAACCCGGTATAAATTCCTTTTCCACCTTCTGCATCTGGTCACTTCCAAGGGCGTAACAAACTCCGACGGCGTCACACACTCTGGCTTTATATCGCCGCTGTAAAACACACACACACACACGCACACGCACGCACGCGCGCACACACACACTCGCACTTTAGCGTGAACCGTAACGAAAGTGAAGCGTTTCTCTGTCCGCAGTTCTCGGAGCAGCAGCACCTGCAGCAGCTGAACGTGTTCCAGGCGTCTCTGTCCATCACGGGAATGCCGCACAGGCCTCTGGGAAGAGCGCAGTCGTCCCCCATCACCTCCAGTCTTAAAGCCACGCCCATGGGAGAATTACCCATCAAGCACCTCTTCACTACAGGTACCAATCGTTAGCAAATTGTCGTGGTGTAAAAGGGAAAGAAAAAAAAAAAAATCACACCGCGTTGTGCTGTTATAGGAAAACGATCCACGTCACCGTGGTAACAGGAACACCGTTTCTAAAGATCGAGTCGGAAGTGCGATCGCGATTCGGATTCGTTCCTCACGTCAGTTTTTGCGCTCCTCCTTTCCGTCAGGTCTGGTGTACGACACGCTCATGCTGAAGCACCAGTGCATGTGCGGGAACACACACATCCACCCGGAGCACGCCGGACGCATCCAGAGCGTGTGGTCCAGGCTGCAGGAGACGGGACTGCTGGGCCGATGTGAGGTGAGAGCGCCGCCTGCTGGCATGCCGCAGGAACCGCACGCAGCCTTATTCTTTTTACCCAGCCATAAATCGTCTGAGATTTGATTAAACGCAGTTCTGTAGAAAACTCACAGCCCACCATTTTGTGTTCAGTCAAATGGCCACTCAGTGTTTCGTGCTGCTTTAGTGCCGTTTACGAACAGTAATGAGCGACGACGGTAGAAAATGTTCGTGACTGTATGACATCTGCAGATATTTTATTCCTAATATTCCCGAACATTTTATTATCCTTAGTGTTTTCCCTCCAAATAATTACAGATAAATACTGAACTGAAAACTAAAACGCAATTTATATACACTCTGTGTGTGTGTGTGTGTGTGTGTGTGTGTGTGTGTGTGTAGAGGATCCGGGGCAGGAAGGCGACCCTGGATGAGATCCAGACGGTGCACTCGGAGTATCACACACTGCTGTACGGCACCAGCCCCCTCAACCGCCAGAAACTCGACAGCAAGAAGCTCTTAGGTGTGGAGCTCAGTGATCACACTTCCTGTTCCACACTCCTTCATCTCTCTCTCTCTCGCTCTCTCTCTCTCGCTGTCTCTCTTGCGCTCTCACTCTCTCTCTATCGCTCTCTCTCTCCGACTCTGTCTGTTTCTCTATCTCTCTCTCTATCGCTCACGCTCTCGCTCTCTATCTCTCGCTCTGTATCTATCTCTCTCTGTCTCTCTATCTCGCTCTCTATCACTCTCTCTTTCTCTCCAACTCTCTGTCTGTCTCTCTCCATCTCTCGCTCTGTCTCTGTCTCCATCTCTCTCCGTGTCTCTCTCTGTCTCTCTCGCTCTCTATCTCTCTCTCTCTCTCCGACTCTCTGTCTGTCTCTCTCTATCTCTCGCTCTGTCTCTGTCTCCATCTCTCTCCGTGTCTCTCTCTGTCTCTCTCGCTCTCTATCTCTCTCTCTCTCTCTCTCTATATATATATATATATATATCTCTCTCGCTCCCTCTCTCTATCTTTCACGCTCTCTCTCTCTCTCCGACTCTCTGTCTGTCTCTGTTTACGTTCTGTCGTAAGCGCTTGGTCATAAACTGAATTTCTAAGATAACTGCATGAAACATGAGCTAGTTTATGGTTCTGGAACGTCTGGAGACACTCAGGAGACGATGGAGATGATCTATCGATGATCCGAAATTAATTCAAAACCAGCTGTTGTTATTATTATTATTATTATTATTATTATTAATCTTTTTATACTGTTACCAAAATTGTCATTCATTTAGCTTTTTTATTAGAGATGGCCCGATGTGACTTTTTTCTTTCTTTCTTTTTTCCCCCCGATACCCATACCGAAACCGATCTCTATATCCATCTGATATTTATTTCTTTAAAAACTACTTTTAAAAATGTTTTATTTGTTTGTTTGTTTTTGTTTTTTTAAACCGGAGCCCTTTAACAGATCTCGGGGGGGGGGGGAATACACAATTAAAAACACGGCCTAGACAACAAAAAAAACCCGCAAAAATCACTTACACTGCAAATCTAATAAATATCCGGAAGTATAAATATAATAAAATACAGTTTTGCAAATGTAAACAAAAACAAAATCCAGTTCCAGTCTTTTCCATTTGTTACAGGATCTGACTCAGAGTTCTGCTGGGTTTGTTGTTGTTGTTGTTGTTTTTTTGTTTTGTTTTGTTTTGCTGGTATCGACCCGGATAACGACCCCGGCGACGGGATCAGTGCCGCCTCTCGTTTTTCTGCTTTTTAAAATGGAAATGCTCTCGTTAAAACCCTCGAGTAATTCATGCTTAATTGAAAAAAAGTACTAAGTACTAAAAAAAACACGACGTTATTAACGTTCCATCCTTTCACCAGGACAAATGACCTCCCCAAGCTGAGCTGAGAACACTCAGACACACACAAACAAACAAATCGGATCATTTAATACAGGTGTTATGTACTAGGAAATACGTAAACTAGATAAATATCTACGTCGTGATCTCGGGGACTGAGGCGGGGGACGTCCTGGACGCGGGGGGCCAACCCATCAAAAAGGGCACTGTCACACACACAATCACACACACACACATTCATTCATTTGTAAACGACAACCAATCCGCTTACAGCGCATGTCTTCGGACTTGGGGAGGAAACCAGAGTACCCCGAGGAAACCCCCGAAGCACGGGGCGAGCATGCAAACTGCACACACACACTGGGGAGGTCACGAATCGAACCCCCAACTCCGAAGGTGCGAGGCTACCCACGAAGCCACCGTGCCTCTGTCTTCTTATCTGTCTTTGTTCTGACGCGGATGTGTTTTATCATCAGCGAGGCTCTCGGTTTCTCCGTCGGAAAAGTCACCGCTGTGTTCGTTTGTGGTTTGTAGCTGGACACACACACACGCACACACACGCACACAGCTGTCGCAGCGGTCGAGCCGTCCCTGATCCCTCGTCTCTGGAGGAGATTCTCCGTCCGTAATAATGAAACTCCCGCCTCCGGCCCACGCTCGCTTCCGGTCTGCTGCACCGCTGAAGCTGAACCTCTTCTGACAGACGCGCGAGTATTTTTAGGCTCTAGACTTTTCTGCCACCTACGTCTCTGAGTCACCAGCCGAGAGGGAAAGTGTGTGTGTGTGTGTGTGTGTGTGTCGGGGGGAGGCGTGGGTTGTGCAGGAGACGTTGGCTGCCGTCATCTCCGCTCCCACTGCACGGTTTTACGATGGGTTTCGACCTTCACCCCTCCTGATACACTGTTCAATAATAATAATAATAATAATAATAATAATAATAATAATAATAATAATAATAGTGCATCCTCATTTTCATCATCATCATCTAATCAGAGCACTCAGGACGGAAATGTGATATTGAGCGTAAGCATTTTAATTATTTAACGCTTTTCCTCCTCGCAGGTCCCATCAGTCAGAAAATGTACGCCGTGCTGCCGTGTGGAGGGATTGGGGTGAGTACCGTTCACTAAATAATAATAAACATCATTCATAATAATAATAATAATAATAATAATAAGTTCACACGCCGATTAATTCCTGCATGTAACCGATTACTAAAGAGATTATCCAGCGGTTTTATTCCGCTTATACGCCAGGAGTTTCCCAGCGATTACAACGACTTGTCCGTTAAAGCGCGACTTTCCTCGCGCGTACTTTTTGTCCGTTTATAGTTACAGTTTAATGTTGTGGGACGTCTGTGAAACATGACTTCTCACGCATACAACAATACAAACACAACAAGGCAAAAAGACGGCGTTTTACCGAGAAAGCGTGAACTCTTGTGTCCTGAAGATGTGGGGAAAACGCGGAGCTTCACTGTTACACAGCGCTGACACTGGAGACTCCTTCCATGAGTGTCCAATAAACATACATC
>NC_071278.1:1992511-2050011 GCF_023375685.1 Ictalurus furcatus
ATAGAGGGATATAGAGAGAGGGGAGGTGGAGAGAGATGGAGAGAGAGGGGGGGATGGAGAGAGATGGAGAGGGAGGGAGGGAGAGAGAGAGAGATATAGATATAGAGAGAGATATAGGGATATAGAGAGAGGGGGATAGAGATAAAGAGAAAGAGAGATGTGTTAGTATGTGATTTGACAGTTTTATAAATGGTGGTTCTCTGATTTATATTTTTGACCAATCAGTGCTTTATTATTATTATTTATTTTTTTAGCTCCACCCACATGACAAAATAAAGTATTATACAGAATATAGATTTGTTATAGTGCTGTTACTGACACCACACTTTGTTATACAGCTTATTTTAAAACGTATTAAATATTAAACATTGAAAAAGATTCAATTCAGTTTAATTGAATGATTAACATTTCCTCTCTCTCTCTCTCTCTCTCTCTCTCTCTTTATTCTATCTGTTTTCACTTGCTATTTCTCTCTGTTTCTCCCTGTCTCTGTTTTTCCTTGTCTGTCTCTCTTTCTGTCTTTCCCACTTTATGTCTCTCCCTCTCTCTCCCTCCCTCTCTCTCTCTCCCTCTCTCCCTCTCTCTCTCTCTCTTTATTCTATCTGTTTTCACTTGCTATTTCTCTCTGTTTCTCCCTGTCTCTGTTTTTCCTTGTCTGTCTCTCTTTCTGTCTTTCCCACTTTATGTCTCTCCCTCTCTCTCCCTCCCTCTCTCTCTCTCCCTCTCTCCCTCTCTCTCTCTCTCTTTATTCTATCTGTTTTCACTTGCTATTTCTCTCTGTTTCTCCCTGTCTCTGTTTTTCCTTGTCTGTCTCTCTTTCTGTCTTTCCCACTTTATGTCTCTCCCTCTCTCTCCCTCCCTCTCTCTCTCTCCCTCTCTCCCTCTCTCTCTCTCTCTCTCTCTCCCCCTCTCTCTCTCTCTCTCTCTCTCTCTCTCTCTCTCTTTATTCTATCTGTTTTCACTTGCTATTTCTCTCTGTTTCTCCCTGTCCCTTTGTTTTTCCTTGTCTGTCTCTCTTTCTGTCTTTCCCACTTTATGTCTGTCACTCTTTCTGTGTATCTCTCTCTCTCTCCCCCTCTCCCCCTCTCTGCCTCTCTCTCTCCCCCTCTCTCTCTCTCTCTCTCTCTCTCTCTAGGTAAACACTGGTCCTCAGTACAGAGATTAGCGCCCACGGTGTCTCAGTCTCTGCAGGACGCTCAGCGGCGGGAGAAGGACGAAGCGGACACGGTGACGGCCATGGCGTCTCTCACCGTGGACACGGAGCACACGGCGTCCTCCTCACAGAGCAGCAGCAGGTACACACACACACACACTCTCTGTAATCAGATTAAAAAGGTTTAATAAAAGGATAATCTTCCTTGTTATCGTTTATTTTTAGACGTCTTTAAAGATGAGTCCTGCCTGTAATGAGTAATAACATTGACACCACAGCGCTGTGGAGTTCTGGACTGTGATTGGTCAGAAGGTGTTGATGAATAGTCTAGAACAGCCGCTCTGACAGCAGTGTCGTCGTGGTATGTTTCAGGGCTGCCGAGGAGCCGATGGAGGAGGAGCCCGTGCTGTAGGAGGGGAACACGTCCAGCACGACGCTGTGGCGTCCACACCTGCACGGCAGCGACGCTCCTTTCCTTCCACGCAGCTCTTTGATCGGTTCCTTCACTCGTTCTCCAGGTGCTCGATGGACGCACGCAGAACTCCGCTCCACTCCCACACGAGGAGGAGGAAGAAGAGGAGGAGGAAGAGGACCGGGTGGGCCGCCGAACACGTCCGGCAGCAGGACCCACTTTTTTCGTTTTTCTTTTTTTTTTAAACTCTTCGATTTTCCGCTCCTTTCGTGGAACGTGCGCAAAGAGACGACGCTGGGATGTTGTCATGGCAAAGGAGCATAAAGTGGAAAAAAAAACCCCACAAAAACCTACATTTCCCGTACGAAATGCAAAAAGATTTCAGCGCAGACGCTCAGATGTGAAGGAGCTCAGAGGTTTTTAACCGCGCTGAAGCTGACGATCTTTACGTACAATTACAAAAGCACACAGACGTGTATGAATATTACACATGTACCGGTGTATATATGTGTGTGTGTGTGTGTGTGTGTGTGTGTGTGTGTGTGTGTTTTGTATTTGTCCGTTTGTGGAGGTGGAACCCGTGACCTTTTTTGGCGCTCGAGGAGGATGACGTTTCTTTTTTCTTTTTTTTACTTCTTTTTTTTTTGAGGAGTCACATAAGTCACATACACACTGATTCACGCACAAACACACAAGAAGAAAGCACACTGAGTGATTGATTCACTGAATCACTGACTCACTCAATCACTGAAAGACTGTCTCAATGAATCACTAACTTACTGAATGAATCATTAAATCACTAACCCACTGACTGAATCACTGACTCTCTGACTGAATCACTGATTCACTAACCCACTGACTGAAACACTAAATCACTAACCCACTGACTGAATCACTAAATCACTGACTGATTCACTGAATCACTGACTGATTCACTGAATCACTAACTCACGGACTGAATCACTGACTGAAACACTAAATCACTAACCCACTGACTGAATCACTAACTCACTGACTGAATCACTGACTCATTGACTGACTCACTAATTCACTAACCTGCTGACTGAATCACAGTGACTCACTAACTGACTCACAGAATCACTGAGTGATTCACTTTGTACTGAATCACTAACTCTCCCACTGATTCACTGACTCACTGAATGACTGATTGACTCACTGAATCACTCTGACTCATTGATTCACTGAATCACTGACCGACTCTCAGACCGAATTAAAACACATGGATGGTTTTGGTTTTTGTTTCACAAGTGAACGTGGGCCGACTCGGTGCCTTTTATACTACAATTAATGTTTGAAACACACACACACACACACACACACACACACACACACCAACCAACTACTGCATCAGACATCCATAGTAACACACCTCTCACGTTGACTTTGTTCAGAATTTCCTCTCTGCCTTAATCTCGTCAGGCGAAAGCGCCGATTTCAGCCATTTTGTTTTCGGAGCGCTCAGCCCGGACTCCTCCACTCGTTTCCTCTCCTCCTGTCAGATCAGGGGTCAAAGGTCAGACCTTAAGCCTTGCTACGTTGCGTCGCCCCCGGTGTGGTGCGCGATCCCATCGTGACGCTTCTCTGATTCTTTGATGACGACGACGACGACGATGATGACGATGACCAACTCGTGTTGCTTTAGTGTTTTCCGGTCACTTTTCGTCCCTTGTACATAAAACACGCTCGACTCTTTTCTCTCTTCAGGAAACTTCGGTTTCTCGTTTGTTTTGTTTGTTTGTTTTATTTTTCTTCTGAAGTTTAAGTGTCTGTGGTCACTTTTATATGGAGATGTTTCTCTTTTTTATATGAAAATCTCTCACACACACACACACACACACACACACAGAAACAGCTATCAGTGTTAATCTGCTCAGTCGATTTAAAATATTATGTACGGATAAAAGTGTGTAAAGTGCTGCGTGCGGATACACAGTTGGTTTTTATATCTATATACAAACATACATATATATACACACACACACACACACACACATGATGATGTGTATGTGTCATGTCGTGTCACTGCGCGATGAATGTGGCATCAGGGTTTTAAGGGCAGGTGTGATTTTGTTTGTTTGTTTGTTTGTTCCTTAAACACACAACGCAACAGTTACAGACTTTTTCAAAAAAAAAAAGAAAAAAGTTTTTATTCTTAAAAACGCAGGCAATAAGGTCAAACACCACTGAGACACTACGACACACCCGTTCTAATCACAGAGCTTTATTTCTGCTATTATTTTTGCACCAGATGAATTTTATTTTCGTAACGGTTTCTTGTTTTATAAGTGTTTCTGAGTGAAGCGTGTGTGATTATCGACTTGTTTGTTTGTTTGTTTTTGTTGTATTTTAAAAAAAAAAAAAAAAATTCTTTTTTTTTTTTACAGAAGCGTCACGTTTGGGCTGACTTCAGTCCCGTGCGTTTGTTAAGATCCAGTCCGTTACGACATGTTTTTTTTTTTTTTCAGTAGAAACTTCTGCCGGTAATCTTCCATGTGGGCGGGGCTTAAACTGGCGCATTTATTTATAACGCTAATAATTGGAATAAGTTTATAACGGGAAACACGAGTTTCGGTTTAGATCTCGTAACGGTTCTTCGTCGTCCCTTTACGGCGTGTTAGAAAGGGTTCCACGTGACGCGTTTCTTTTTTTAGGAACCCTTAACTACACAAGGGACCTTTTTTTTTTTTTTTTTTTTTTTTTCTTTTTTTTTTTTTTTAAGAACCCTTTTAGTTTCTTTTCTAAGAGTGTACACAACACGACGCCCATCTGAAGTTTGGGGACAACTTTGCATTTCTTTCAAATGTTTTCGACCGAGTTCTTTCCAACAACCCGAAGATTTCCAGAACAGAGACAGCACTGTGCACTAACCTGAGCATTAAAGCACATATGTTTAAAAACAACAACAACAACAATAATAATAATAATAATAATAATAATAATAATAATGACGAATGCTACTTAATTAAATGAAGCGTTCACGATGCCTACTCCGTCTCCTCTTTTGCTTTATTCATGTATTTGACGTATTAACCTGCCTCTAACTGTGGAGTGTGCTGAGATTCTGAGAGTCACATTCAAACCAAATGGTGGACGCTACTTTCTACATTAGTCTTTTTCCCCCCCGATATCTGCGCTAGTGTAGGAGTTCAGCGGTATTTAAAAAATAAAAAAAGGTCATTTCTCTCAGGCCATCTACCTCCCGCTAGTTCCTCCCCAGCATGGAGTGACTCTGACTCAGTGGAACAACACAAGGCATGAAATCAGACATGAGATGATGCTGGAAGCTTTACTGAATATGGATTCGTAAGCGTGACGGTAATAACGCGGAGAAACCCAAAACGCCACAAGATTTATCATGTCTAATAATGTCTGATCACACGTACGCTATCTAAGACAAAAAGCAGACGAGTTGCGCTTCAAACCAGCCGAACGGCTCTAGAAGGAGTCGGTGTATAGATTTGAGACAAAGACCAGCTTCAGAAACCACTGTGTGTGTGTGTGTGTGTGTGTGTGTGTGTGTACTGTAATAGATAGGAATCTAAACCTCAGGCTTCCACATCACATGATCCGATACGATTTTATTCTTAAAAGCGACGATTCGATTCAATGTTGTGATTCGTTTACGATTCGATTCGGTTTCGTCCGAATCCGGCGTAGGGCCTACCGTTAATCGGTGTATTAAAAGCGTCAGTAAAGTATATGATATTTAACATGATGTATTTTTACACACCAGTTGCCTGTCCTGTCCTTTTTATTTCGATAACAATCCGTTTGTATTCAATTCTAATCGATTCGTGAGTCATGATTGCTGCATCGGTTCATTTCAATCGTTGCCTTTTAAAATGCTGATGCATCGATCCAAACTGCTAAATCGTTACTCCCCGAGTGTCCTGTACTGTATATAGTACTCTGTATGGCCAAAAGTATGTGAACACCTGATCATCACACCCATATAGAGTGCTCTTCCGCAAAGGAATTATGACTTCCCTTCACTGGAACTAAGAGGAACAAACACTGCTCCAGCATGAGCACAGCGCGAGCTCCACGAAGACACGGCGTGTGAAGGTTGGAAGAAGGTAGAAGATCTCGAGTGTCCTGCACAGAGCCCTGACCTCAACACCTTTGGGATGAACTGGAGCCGGACATTCCTCACATCAACCTCACTAACGCCCTCGTATCTGAACGAACACAAATCCCCACGGCCACGCCCTAAAATCGAGAGGAACGCCTTCCCGGAAGAAAGCCTGGCGCACGTTATAACAGCAAAAGAGAGGAATACATCTAGAATGGGACGTTCAGCACGCACATATGGGTGTGAGGGTCAGAGGTGCACAAACTTTTTAGCGATGTAGAGTATATACGTATCAACATTTTTTTGGTTAAACTTCAATAAACGCTCAGTAAGAAACAGGTCGACGTGAACCCAGAAAATCCAGAACTGTCGATCTGAGTCACTCTTGTAGCACGTGAGTCAAATGAAAGCCTTAGTATTATTATTATTATTATTATTATTATTATTATATATTATATATTATTATTGTATCGGGTTTAAGGTGACAGTAGAAGCGGTGATGGAGAACAGTGGACCAGCAGTACACCACACCACACCACACCACACCACACACGACTCAGCTGTCTAATATCCACCGTCTAATTCGTCTTAGTCTAATATCTCACGTTTACACGTCGCCTTTAAATACGCGTTACGGACTGAGAGCGGGCGATGGAAACAAAAAAAAAGGTCTTTAAAGACAAAGATTTAGACATTGGATTGAACAACTGATTCATTTTTGTTTCCTTATTTAATAACTAAGAAAACGTTTTTTGTTTTTTTTATAATAATAAAACAACCTAGAGGCAAAAAGGGTCGCGCTCAGCACGATGCTCCCACCACCATGCTTCACTGTGAGGTCTGTATATTTTCAGGATCGAGCTCAGGATGGAACATTTCATGGTTTTTTTGTTTGTTTGTTTTTGTAAAAAAAAATCTCAACCTGGTTAATTATTAACAAAGCATATTTGTTGAAAGGCTGGTTGTCCCCTGTTGATGGGTTGTACAGTATATATATATATATATATAAATATATATATAAAATGTTAATAAATCTTTTTACATCTTTTGGGGGCGGGGAAAGAAAACGTGATGAGTTGATTCCAGCATTTGCCTTCAGTCTGGTGTGGATCGTCTTGTATGAGATAATTTTCTTGTCTTAAAAAAAACACACACACACACACATACAAAAAAAAAAAAAAAAGAAAAAAAGAGAACTTTGCGACTTCCCTCTTTCTTGACTCTCTCCGCTTTATTTATTTGGAGTCAGAAATGAAGGGTCGTCGGTTGTTTTGTGTTTTTTGGAAATTGAGACGTTCGGTTTGAAACGTCGGTTGTAAATCTGAACTATTCGACAGCGCGTGTAAACAAATCAAAGCTGGACACTTCATTTCACTTCGGTTGAAAACTTTGTTTATTTGTTTATTTGTTTTGTTTTTTTACTCCTCAGTGGTTAGTGGTCGTGGTTTTCATTTTGTACTTCGTGTTTTCAGAGCACACGTGCCTACAATCACACGCACACACACACATACATACATACATACATGCACGCACGCACACTCGGACAGCTTTTTCGAAATACGGGCGTGGTCAGGAAGGTCAGCCGGTCGTGTGACCCTTCAACACGCCGTACTTTATGTATGTGTATATGTGGAAACAGGAAGTACTGTGACCGTGTCTCGTCGCCATTCGTGCGTCGCTCCGTGTCTCGACCCCGTTTAAAAATACGTCCTCGGGTGTGTCCGTCGGATGGGCGGCCATGTTGGATGTGGGCGTGTCCCTGTTTGGTCTGCACTATTTGTTCGGGTTTTTTATTTGGAGCGAGAGCAATAGGCAGACAAAGTTTTCTAAAAAAAAAATATATATATATATCTCTAATATATATATATAAAATATAAAATGAATGAATAAATGAATAAAACGTCAGGTGGACACTGGGAGAACCGTTGTGTATCAGCGTTCGCACTATTTTGCTATTCAGTAAATATGTATATTTATTGCTATTTCATGTTGTGTATATGTAGTGCCCTAATGATCACCGAGGTTTATTGTATATTTTCTTTTCTTACTTTTTTTTGTTTAATTAGTTTTTGTTTGTTTTAAAGCGAGACATCACGTCCTTTCCATCGTTCTGGTGTTTCGTCGCTATCGCCACTCTATGTATGTGATTGGAGGTGTCGTTTTAAAATCTTTGCATTTTTAATACTCTCTCTCTCTCTCTCTCTCTCTCTATCTCTCTCTCTCTTTCTCTCTCTTCTGATATGCAGAAGTTAAAAAAATTTTATCGAAGCACATTCCTCGATTTTCTGTGTTTTTTTTTTTTCTTAATGCTTTCATGTTGCGACAATACCAAGGTGTGTATAATACCGAAGTTCGAACCGCTACACACACACGCACACACACACACACACACACACACACACTGACACACACACGTGTATATAGAGTGCATATATGTGTACACATGTGCAATACACGCTATTTGAGCAATCTATTACTGTGATTATAATTCATTAAAATTGCTGTCTCTTTCAGCTCCTCTGCGTCTGTCTTTGTCTCGGACGACATGGCCAATCATTTCAGTGCTCTGAAAAAGTTCTGGCACTCTTTGATCTGTAACTTCAAAACAGAGTGAAGACTCTGGTTTCTACAAAGATTCTAAAACCTTATGAAGTAAAACTTCAAAGCAGCGTGATAGCCTTTGGTTCTGCCAAGGTTCTAGAAACTTCTTATGGGCTAAAAAGTTCAGAACTCTACTTTGAACAAAAAGCTTAACGCGGCATGACAACCCTAGGCTCTACCAAGGTTCTACAACCTTTTTATGAACTAAAACTGTACTTTGAAATAAACTTCAAAGCAGCATGATATCCCTAGGTTCTACCTTCTTATGAACTAAAACTACCATGGTTCTAGAACTCTAAACCAAAGCTTCAAAGCAATGTGATGGCCCTAGGTTCGACCAAATTTTTAGAACCTTCTTATAAACCAAAAAAAAAAAAAGGTCTGGTACTCTCTGATCTAAAACTTCAAAATAGAGGTTCTAGAACCTTCATATGAACTAAAACAGTACTTTGAACTAAAACTTTAAAACAGCGTGATGGCCTTTGGTTCTACCCAGGTTCTACAACCTTCTTATGAAGTAAAAAGTTCAGAACTCTACTTTAAACAAAAAGCTTAATGCGGCATGACAACCCTAGGCTCTACCAAGGTTCTAGAACCTTCTTATGAACTAAAACCGGGCTTTGAACTAAAACTTCAAAGCAGTGTGACGACCCTAGGTCCTACCAAGGTTTTAAAAGCTTCTCATGAGATAAAATGTTACTTTGAACTAAAACTTCAAAGCAGCGTGATAGCCTTTGGTTCTACCAAGGTTCTAGAACCTTCTTATGAACTGAAAAGTTCCAGAACTCTAAACAGAAAGCTTAAAGCAGCATGACATGATGAACTAGTCCTAGGTTTTTCGTCCCATTGGGGACGTTTTTTGTCTCAATATCAAAAGTTATCAAACAAAGACTTGAGGTAGCTACAGTGTGTGAAAACACAGGAAGTAGGCATGGCCACTTTTACATAAATGGCTATAACTCCTGAATGAAATGAGGGGGTGCATGCCACATGATAGGGGAGGCTTGGGGGGGGGGCTTTAGTTACAAGAGGTTGAGAACCTGTGTTAGATCAATAGTTATCAAAAACCAGTTGAACTTTTGATTTATCCTCGCAAGGGCACATCAGAAGGTTTGAAGTGGGCGTGACCACTTTTAATTAAATGGTAACTCTTGAAGGGAATGAGATATTTCCACCAAACTTGGTAAACTTATGTAGGGTCTCGGTCTGAGGGCATTTGTCAAAAATGGAGGAGATTGGCCTCCTTTTTGGTGGCGCTATAATAGTAAAAAAAAATACCAAACGTGAAAATGGCTGTATAAATGGTGTGTAAATGATTGTATATCATTCAATGTTTCAGATATACACATATTCTTTATATCCTACATTAGATCTTCTGATTCCAAACAACTTTGTCTCTAGGACCACTGCTGTCAATCAAATCGTTCGTATAAATGTTTGAGATTAAGTTGTCCTAGGTTTTTTGCTCAACTGTAATATTCCTATAGCAGGATAATTCTTTGGACTACTTAGAGGAATACTTTTTTTTTTTTTTAAAGTTGAAGTTTTGATTTACAGCATTTGGCAGACACCCTTATCCAGTGCAACTGACATTGATCTCATTTATACATCTGAGAGTTAAGGGCCTTGCGCAAGGGCCCAGCAGTGACAGCTTGGTGGTGCTGGGATTTGAACTCACAATCTTCTGGGGAACGGTCCACCATCTTAACCACTGAGCTACCAAAAAGTTTGAAGTGGGCGTTCCCACTTTTACTTAAATGGTTATAACTCTTGAACAGAATGAGATATAAAAAATACTGATTGTGACCAGTTGGTGGCGCTATAACAGAACAAAATATGAACTTGGGAGTATAATGTGGAACCATTGGTCGAATAGATAATAAATAAATCTTGCAAGAACTGTCCTTGTCCAAGGTCGAGTCAGCATATATGCAGACAGCAGCTATTAGACAAGCTTAACGAAGGCCGGTATTTCTTAAAATTTTCTTGTTTTTTCTTTGATTTAGGTGCTTATAGGATTGCACGATATTAAGTAATATCTTTTAACGTCTTTATGGGCCCTAAACGGCTTGAACCCCGATAATTGCTGCTTGCAGCTATATTTATTATTATTATTATTATTAATAATAATAATAATAATAATAATAATAATATACCCAACCGCGCCCCCCTCATAGCCCCGCCCCCGCTCTCTGATTGGCCGCGGTGTCGTCACTACGCACGCTGACGTAAGCACGTAAGCGTCCCGTCCTGCGCTCCGGCTGCTTTCGTTTGGCGGAGAAGATGGCGGCTCCGGGACCGGGGGAGTATTTCAGCATTGGGAGCCATGTCGCCTGCCTCACCTGCCTGGGACAGCGCTTACAGGGAGAGGTCGTCGCTTTCGATTATCAGACCAAGATGCTGACTTTGAGTATCCTTTATTTATTTAAAAAAATGAAATAAAATAAAATAAAAAATCCCGGATGTCGGTGTCTCGAGGCTAGTTATGCTGTACTACGCTAGCTAAGCTAAGCTAAGCTAAGCTAACTAACTGTTACTGTCTAAGCGAAGGGAATCGAGTCGGTAATCAGCGTGTGTTTATTTATTGTTCATGAATTTTTAAATAAACGTTTAGAGTGATAATATTGATGTTTAACACGGACGCTGTGGGTTAAAGTGGCGGTTCTGGTGTCACCTTTTAGCCAATTCCCCCCCTAACACACCCCTTTTAAAGTCAAAAAATGGCTTCTTTATGAGTTATTCCGCGTCATAGGACATTATTATTAATAATAATAATAATAATAATAATAATACAGAAATAAATAAATAACAGGATCTGATCCTGATTTTTTTTCCCCCTCCCTAATCCCGATTTTTAAAATTTTTATTACTGCTAAGGATTTACACACATGATTTACACAAACCTGGTCATGGGGTCAAAATGTGTGTGGAGTCAAAAAACAACCGGGGGGGAAGAAAACACGTGCAGTAGTGTCTACGTGACACCCACGTGACACATTGACTGACATTGCGTACAGGTGAGTGTTAAAGGAAATCTCCCCTCTGTGATATGTTCTTACTGAAATCCTTCTGATGTCTTCAGTGATTTAGTGTGGATCAGTGGCGTATTTTCCTTTTTCCTGTGACAATCTGGCGTCATGTGTCCCGGTGACATCGCTATGGCTGCTTCGCACGTCAGACTTTGTGTGTGTGTGTGTGTGTGTGTAGGAGCAGTGGTGGTGCGAGTGTCGTCGTTCTAACACACGCCTGAGGAATAAAAATCCCAGGCTGATCCCAGTATCCGTCAGGTTCTCACAGCGACAGTTCACACGAAAATGAACGTTCCGTCATCGGTTCCTCGCCGTCGTGTCGTTTCAAACCCACAAGACTTTCGTTCGTCTCCGGAACGTGAACGAAGACTTTTTTTTTTTAATGAAACCTGCGAGATTTCTGTCCCTCCGTTTACGGGCCCGCTAACCGAAACTTTCAATCTCTAAAAAGTTCATGAAGTCATCGTAGAAGTCATCCAGGTGACTCCAGGGGTTTAATCCCAGTTTTATGAAGCGGTACGAATGCTTTATACGCGCAAAAAAAAAAAAGGTCTTTTCATTCGTGGAATATCTTCACTTCCTGTAGATCTCTGACGCACGTCCTTCTCTAATTTTCATTTTTGGGTGAATTGTCCGTTTAACACACCGAGGAGCTCGGCCTCTCTTTCTGTTATGGATTTGAAACGTGTCTAATTTAGTTTTAAAGATCTCGTACAGTAGATTCACACGCATCCGAGGTCGTATATGACGGAGAAGATCATATCATGATTTCATGAAGACATTTCTACGATACACGATATGCATCACCATATATCCAAGTCTGTTTTGGTTTGTTTTTGTTTGTTTGTTTTTGTTTTCAAACTTATAAACCTGAGAACAACTCATGCTTTTGTTTACTATGTCTTAAAAAAAAAAAGGAAAAACAAAGACTGAAAACTGCCAAATTTAAAAAAGGTCTTCTCGTCCACGCGATCTCAGAAGTCTACTGCGATGTAATCGATCAGGATGTCGATTATAGTATCGTCTTCTACCCGGGTCTGTCCGAATACTCGATTCTGATTGGCTGGAAGGTTTGCGTTCAAACCGCTCTAAATAACCGCACATTTATTTATTTATTTATTTATTTATTTATTTATTTATCGAGGCAGCTGATGTGATGTAAATATTCTATACTTAATGTTTAAATTTTTTTTCATTAATAATAAGCAAATGTATTATTACTTATACCATAAATTTATTATTATTTATGTTCCCAAATACATTTAAAATGACTTTTTTTTTTGTTTTTTTTGTTTTTTTTAACTTGCTCAGTGTGGAATATTTGATAATTTTTAACCTTTTTTTTAATGTTAAAGTTTACTCTTTTGTGTGTGTTATTTATTCATTTTTTATTTATTTATTTATTTATAACCCTGCTCTTGCCATAAATATAGCCCTAGATGCTGACGTAGCATTAAAAACTAAACACCTAAACTTATTATTATTATTATTATTATTATTATTATTATTGTTAATGCTGCATTACTGTATTGCCAGCCGTTTGTGAGTAAACTTCTGTCATGATCTTGTATCGTACCCTCGTCATTTAGAGATTGTTAAATCTCTTCTCTCGTAATCGGCGTGTGTAAGATCAAGCAGTTTATAAAAAAAAAAAGTTAAAGTTCCGCGCTCGTCGTTTGTTCAGCTTCTGCACGTGCACTGTTCGTCTTCCTTGACCGCTCTTTTTTCCAAGAATGCCCCTCGTCCAGTGGAAAGTCCCACCTCAATGATGTCATCCTGGTTAATTTAGCCTACGTGTCCAAGGTGGACACCATCAACGAGCGCAGCGGGACTCCGCCCCCTTTAGCGTCTCTCAATTTCAGCAAGGTAAGAACGCGCGGGCTCGATCGTCCCGAAAGTTCACATCCGTTTACCACAGAGTCGGGCGAGTACGTGAAGCTTTCTCTCTCTCTCTCTCTCTCTCTCTCTCTGTCTCTCTCACTCTCTCTCTCTCCTTCACTCATCTCTTCTCCAGCTCGCCAGTAGAGCTCGGGCGGAAAAAGAAGACAAGCTGGCGCAGGCGTACGCCATCAGCGCCGGAGTCTCTGCGGAGGGCCAGCAGCTGTTCCAGACCATTCATAAAACGTGAGCGCTGTTTTTGAATCTTTCCTCCACGTAGAAAAAACCGTTACTAACGTTTCCATCTTCCGGATCTGTCTCTCACGCCCCCTCCCCGATGACGTTTTTCCTCTTCAGCATCAAAGACTGCAAGTGGCAGGAGAAGAACATCGTGGTGATGGACGACGTCGTCATCACGCCGCCGTACCGAGCGGACAACTGCAGAGGCAAAGAGAGCAGCGCGTTAGGACACGTACGCAAAATAGTAAGTCCTGCTTCTAATAGGCGCATGGCACTTCACGTGGACTTTTATTTATTTACTTATTTATTTTCGTGATCCATTCACGAGACAAGCGAAGATTCCCAGGTCAATCATTTCCTTCTAAACCTGCACGAAGCGTATCTCGCACTACTGATTGATTTTTATTTATTTATTTTAAAACAAAGGGTCATCACACCCATTACTGATGATAATAATATTGATTTCTTGGTTTATTTTATTACTGTTTACTGCTCCTTATAGTTTATTTTATTTATTTTTTTAAATCTAGAAACGGTTTTTCAGACGGCGTCTTTGCGTGACTTTTTTTTTTGGTTACATTTGTGAAAAACTTGTTTAAAGTTGACAGAAATAAAGTATTTAGTAAGGAGGGAATGATCTGATCGAGTGCAGCCTGTGTGTATTTAATTACCTTCAAAAGGACCAAATATTTTGTTAATGATCGACCATGTTGTCTTTGTCGTTTACTTCAAATGTATTTTGTGTGTGTGTGTGTGTGCGCGCGCAGGTGGAGAAACACTTCCGTGACCTGGACCAGAAGTCTGTGCAGCGCTCCCCAGCACAACAAACACAGAAGGACTCGGTCTTGTTGGCGTGAGCGCCGCCGACGCTAGATTATTATTTTTTGTTTGTTTTGGGGTTTTATTTTGTAATCTGCCTCGAGGCTGAGGCCGAGGTCGAGGTCACCACCTCCTTCGTCCCTACCGGCGCGAGCGCTCTACACGGAGAACAAAAAAAAAAAAACAGCCAAACCCAACAGAATAGCAGACTTAGTTTTAGAAAATGTTTAAATTAACGACGGAGCGTCCTTCATTTTTTTTTTTTTCTTTTTTTCCTTTTCTCCCCCTCCCCCCAGCGTCATTTTTTCTCTCCTGAAATAAATGTCCCCCACTCGTGTATTTGCCAAGAAGAATGAATGAACATCAGGCTTTCGGTTCTTTTATGCCTTTTTAAAAAACTTATTATTTTTTTTTTTATGAAGTGTTCAAACAAAATTGAGAAAAGAAGGAAAGACTTCGCAGTTACTGGGGTTGAAAAAGTCTTTTTTTCTTATCATTATTATTATTATTATTATTATTATTATTATTATTATTATTATTTTGTAAGAGTAGACTGAAGTGATGCGAGCGAGATTTCCAGGGCGTGCATATTCACACCGCAACGACGTGGGGTGTTTGTTTTCAACGCCGCTCTGATTAATTTTGCGGGGAAATGTGGATTGAAGTCGTTCACTCGGAGGACGTGAAGTCGTTCACGGCAGCTGAGAGCTGGCAATGCAGGGTTGGATGTGAACAGAGTTTTGTGGAGTTTTGAGTCACGCTGCAATTTATTCATATGCTTTCATGTATGTTCTGTGGGTTTTATATATATATATACACATGTATGTGTGTGTGTCCGATTGGCCATATCGCACTAGCCACAAGCTACTTGTGAAACCACGGCAACTGGCCGTAAACTAAAGACCACTATTGGTCAACGTAGCGTGAATTCAGTGTCGAAGAACAGAAACATTTTAGAGACGCGTTTGTCGAAGGACCTGGTTTGCTTTGCCGCCGTGTGAATGTACCACCTGACCCCGGTGTCCGAACAGAGCCCGGTTTAAAGGAAATCTCCGCACTGAAACATGCTTCTATTGAAATATGTGATGTGTTTCGTGACTCTGGTGACAGTCTGTCGGTCGGTGCCGTGTTCTCGTTATTCCTGTGAGAGATTAGCGGTTGTGTGTCGCTCTGGTGGAAGAGAGGGACGTTGTAGCTAGCGCAGTTACAATGATGTTCGTTAGGAGAAAAGATCAAAGATCTGAAAAAATGAACAAACTCTGGACTCAAAGTCCCAGAATTCAACGCAGCCTTACGTCACGGTTGAGACTGGGCTCGGCTAGTCGGCGATCTAGGAGACGACGAGCGCGACGACGAGCGCGACGGAGTCGTTAGCGCGAAAACTTGAAGCTTTGGAAGCCGATCTGTTTTGGCAGAACGTACAGATGAGGAAGTGAGAGAGCCGGACAGACTGAAGGACTAAAGCGCCGCCGCATCGCTCCCATTAGATAGAGATGATTCGAGGCCTAAATCCCACTACACCGTTATCAGCAGGCAGTCGAAAGGCATTGTGGGTAATTTAGGAAAACCGTTAATGAGAGTGAAAATAAACCATTTGAACTAATAAATAAATAAACAAACAAATAAATAAATAAATAGACAGAACACGTGTAAAGATGATTTATTTTCCCCTTTTAATATCATCTTTGTGTTGTGACTGTTAAAACTGGGGAAACTCCGCCCTGATCCTCACAGAGACCTTGTGCTTGATTCCGCTCGCGTTACGGAATCTGTGCGGATCGGATTGGACGCTCAAAATTTGGCCTGGCGCTTCTCAGACACGCCTAAACCAAGGAACAAAACAGGAACACCGAGTACCTGGTGTGTCAGGAGGTTGTGGGCGCGTCCACATTTTATTGGTTCTTTGGGGTTTATTTTTTAAATATCAGTTGCCGGACGAGTCATTTCTTCCTCTCGGGGGGCGGAGCGGGGGATCTGATATCTCTGAAGGCTTGTAACTTGGCACAGAATTTCTGTTCTCGTGTTTAGCTGCTCATAACCTCTAAACGGAGGAGCGAAGCTCTTCAGTAAGTTTACATTGTATGTGAAAACTCTAAGCTGGCAGTGGACATGGCTTGTGGAGAAACGCTTAGCGTGAGGAGACTCCTCCGTCATGATGAGAACTCGTAGTAGTATTATTATTATTATTATTAACACCTCATTGTGAAGCGACGACCGTGTCTCTTCACTCCTGTACAGCAGAAAGCCTCAGCGATGAATTTTAACAGCAGTGTTCATGCAAGTCCTGTGCATTTAGCCTCCTTACATGTTTGCACATGGGAAGGTTTTTCTGTTTTTCGCAGTTACGTTCTCACCTCTCGGGACTGTGAACTGGAAATTCTTCGGAACTTCTTTCGCAAAAGACAAATGTGACATTGTGAATACCTCTTGCATCATAACAAGACCTCATTTTTTTTTTTTCCTTCTTTTTTCCCCCCCACACCTGTCCTAACACCTCATTCCGTGACTGTTTTTTTTTTTTTTTTTTTTATACACATCTGGAGAGAAGGCTGCGTTCCACTTCACAGCAAACATGAGCGGTACTGATCTACCTGAGCGAGGTTCCAAAAAAAAAAACCCCAAAATACATATGAGCTGTGATGTCATGTTTCCGATTGAGACGGAGGAAGAAAGCCGGTACTCGTGGTCCTCCAGCTCGCTGCGTCGCGAGAAAGCCACAGCCTGATATAGAGGCTCCAGCAGCGGCGCCAGAAAGCGACGGTCGTTAGCGTTAGCGCTTTACGTCCAACTCTTAACGAGCGCTAACAAACCCGCCGTTGCTTAGGACTCTTTCCCAGTAAATTTTTTTTTTTTTTTTTTCATTTTTGATTTTTAAATACGTAACATGGAAATAACAGTAATAAAAAAGTAAAACGGAACAGTCTTGTTGTCTTGGATCTTTGTTATGCAGTTTAAATTTTGAGCAGTGCATCAAATTGGAAGCAGATCGCAAATAAGCTCACTTTTCCTGTTTCCCCGAGGTATAAATCTGAGGTGGTACACGTGTAAAATCTCTTCATACGACCGCGCTGTTGAATTCTGGATTCGGATTGGTCAGAAGGTGATGATTTTAATTTTCTATAAGAGCAGCTCTGACAGTAGTGCAGCTGCAAACCTCAGGTTTATATTAATGTGCTTCTTCTAATATGTTGTTATTTCTGCAGTAACAGCTCATTCACAGGGACTCGTACAGCAGAAACTCCACATGAACACACTTAATAAAAACTGCACGATTGTTATGGTATTTTCTATAAAGTTTTCTGTAAAGAGATGTTTATTTAACGTTCATAGAAGGAGTCTCCAGTGTCAGTGCTGTTTTTATATACGGGAGAGTCATCAGTTTATGGGTGATAACAGGAACTAACTTGTTTCTTTGGAGTTTCACAATATCAAATGTAACGATAAATGAATAAAGAGCGCAACGTGTTATTCTTTAAATAAAAAAAGTAACCGTTGGCTTACAAATTACTATGGTTTAAGAGGGATCCGCCCTTATTGTTTTCCTACAACAGCATGGCATGGAGAGTTTTATTCCATACTAGACCACCACCACATCTGCTTATTACGTAAAGGGTGCCAATAATTATGGAGTTTACATTAAATATGTGAGTGAAGTGATGCAATACATCACTCTGGTTAACACAGTTTTCGGTTTGTCAACAGATGAGCTACAGTTGTCTTTTTTTAGACCTAAAAGTGACCTGTACTGTACATTTATTTTATAAAATAGCCAATTGGTGTGTACTGTCTTATTTTATGTATTCATTTATTATTTTTTAAAGCGGCGTTAAGGAAAGTTAAGCCCAATTTTTAATCCTAATTTGGAAGAGTTTGTGAAAATTTGGTCATGAAGGAGGACATCCTTGAGCAAGGGGCTTTTTGTTTGTTTGTACAGTTAATGGCCATTTTATCATTTGACTCCGTCAGAGCCCCAGTCTAGTTTGTAAATGTGTGACTTTGACACTTTAGAGTTGAATAAAGTCGAAAGCATAACCGTTTTTTTTTAATGGAAAAGATGTTTTCAAAGCTTTTAACTCGAGCCTTTGTTTTTCTAAAATGGCTGCCGGACTCTGTGGTGTTGGCAGCAGCAGCGCCATCTACCGCTCATCCGCAATATTACGGATACGGTTAAAGTTACTTCTCTGAGGAACTTAACAACATTCGAGCATTTATTGTTTACCTTCATAAACCTAACATTCTTTTTTAAGTTTCTTTATTATTTTAATAGCGATTTTATTAACGTATAAAACATTAGTTATGTTCTCGCTAGTCTACTGAATATAACTCGGTGTTTCGCGTGCCTGAGGTTTCTATGGAGACAGCGCGCGCGCACGCAGGCCAACAAGGCTAGCTTACTTCCGGAATATTTTTACGTCCCAAACTTATTACTTTTACAGTATTTAATCATTCTTAATACGAAATAAGAAAAGGAAACACTTCTCTCAGGTAGGTCAATGGTAAAGTTTCTTTCCTTTTAAAATGGTACTAAATTATATATAATATTTAATATAAAAATAGCAAAATAGTCTACTTCCGGTAACTATGGTAACGCATGGCGTGTGTTTTCTGTATGTCTCTTTCTAATAATTCAGGTGTCCTGTGATTTTCAGGGAATGTCTCTACACCGTTATTGTCGTTTAAAATAAAGGATTATCTTGATTTTCTGTTGCTCTTGATTCTCAGCACAGCACGTCACTGGCATATCTTTACAAACTTACAGAAATTCCCAAAAGAAATAAAATAATTGTGTACTTTTTTGACTCCAATTAATTTTTTTCTTCTTCTTCTTATTATTTTTTTTAATTGAAGCTACATTTGAAAATGTTGTACCTCAAGACTACTGCTATAGTTTTGATCAAAACTGATATTTTCCATAATACATTTGATTTATGTTCTAATATAGCTGATATTATGGGGGCGGGGGTATGTTATGATTTTAAAAGTGCATTAGTAAATATTTTTCAGTTCTTATTAATACAAGTAATGTGGAAAATGATGTAGAAAGGATTAAAAAAAAAAAAAAAAAAACCTGTCATCTGGTCTGGATTGTTTTTGTGTTTATACCTGGCCTCCTGTCAGTTATTTTATAGACACGCCCCCAGTGCCCTGTGACCTCCTCATAAATCATGATGAGGAGGCGTTAGGTGTTTATAGAGCTGTGACGCGGTTTTCAAGCAGTTGACCGTCCGAGTGCGTGTCAAAGTGACGTCATAACAGTCTTTGCTAATGCGAAGTCTAGTTAGCATGCTAACTCTATTGTCAATTTTAGGGGGCGGAGCTTTGTATACATGGGTAGGAATGGAGGCGGGGACAGCGAGTAAAAAACAACAACATTCAAATCTTCAACTTCACCTTCAAGTTTCACACCGTTTCCCGCAAACATTATCTATGGCATTTCAAGTAAAGATGTTTTATTTCTTTTTTTAAATAATATTTATATCAGGAAGGGTTAATGAACTTTTAGAGTAAAGCTTTAAGGGCCATTATGTACCTCTTTGAATCATTTTTAAAAGGTAGACTATATTCACGTTTCCAGGTGTGAGATACACACTAAAGCTAGCGTATAGTGACAAGAAAAAAAATACTTCTGGTACCTTTATTTCTAAAAGTGAATATTGATTAACTCATTATTAACCCTTTATCTTTTTTTTCAGATTTTGTTGTTGTTGAACCTCTACACGTTATGCACGCATTGCGTTTTATCTCTTCAAATGATTTCAATATAAAAAGGTACAGAATATTTTGGAGGGTATTTTGGGGGTACGGTACCATGTGGTAACACTGTACAACAGTGGAAATTGAATTACATTTCATTACTGTTTGTTACTTATTAAATTCTTGCATTGTCTTTAGCTACCTCTTGTCTGCTTCTGTCTCGCTCCTGTAGTCCCATGGAGGAAAACGATGAGCTTTTCAGGTAGCTGGAATTACTGTATAACGCGAAACTGGGAGCTTTACACTTCCATTACTTGTTTTCAGCATATAGCTAACAATTAGAGCAAATATCAGATACTAAACATGATTTAAATGGTCATTTTATACTACTGTTTGTTGGATGTTATTAAATAACAGAAGATCAATTAGATTCTATGTGCAGGTCTTCCAAAAATACCCATAATGCATCAAAGTACGAAGGACTCTCGCCCAGCAAATCCACTCAAACCTGGACTGTAAAGGTGACACCTAGTGTTGCTAAACTTCTTTTGTTTGTTATTTGTATCATTTTACATCTTTCATATCCATCCTTGGGATTCTGTGGTGGTTTTCCTCGCGTGATAATCCGGATTTTCCCACACAGACGTTACTGCAGGAGCAGAGAGACGATGCAGACGAGTGGGAAACCTCAGAGGAGTGGCTCGAGTGGAGGAGCTTGGAGAGTTGTGGCCTCACTCTGCCCCACCTCCTCTCTCAGTGCTCCACTGCTGCTGTGTGAGTCTGGTTACAAGCGCTAACGTTAGCTGGATATCTAAAAAATCAACTGCAAAGCTAATTTAGCTATTAGTAGCTAGCTGGATATAATGTAAATGATCATGTGGATTATTAGATCTTTGCTAAATGAGATCAATTATGTCAACAACTTGGGCTTGGAGTGTCTTTTCTTTTTCTGCCTGGGGCATTTTCCACCCAGAAAAAGGCTTTTTCCATCTTAGAGCTTTACCTGCCATGGGGCAGAGGCTTTGCCAATCCTGGGGAAGAGGCTTTGTCCATCCTGCAGCTTCTTCTGCCCAAGAGCCCAACCTGGGGCATCTTATGTCCATCCTAAGGCTTTTTCACCAAAGTAAAGGTTTTGTCCAGCCTGGGGCTTCTTGTGTCTATAAGCAAAGACTTTACTCAAACTGGGGCATCTTCTGTCTAACCTGGAGTTTTTCCTGCCTGTGCGAGGGCTTTGTCCAGCCTCCAGCTTATTCTGCTGAATTTCCACCTCATCTACCACATTTTCTGCCCAACCTTTTTCTTATTCCACCCAGTCTGGGCGCCTTCTGTGCAACCTATTCTTTTGTCCACCCTGGTGCTACCTTTGCCCATAATTCTGCTTAGCTTGGCCAAGACCTGGGGAATTTTTGATCCAATCTATCATTTCTTCTGCCCAAGAGTCATCTGCCCAACACTGGGCATTTTTTGTCCAACACAGGGTTATTCTGCCCAAACTATGGCTTTATCTACCCAGCGTTGATTTTGTTATGCCCAAACAGAAGCTTTTGCCTGAGCTGGGGCTTCTCTTGCCCATCCTGGGGCTTTATTATGTACCCCACCTAGACCTTCTCCTGCTCCTTCTTCTATCCATTCTGAGGCTTGTTTTGCCCCACCTGGCACTTCTTTTAGTCACACCAAGGCGTCCTCTATCCATCCATGGGCTTGCTCTGTCTAATCTGGGGGTTCTTCTACCAGAACTGAGTCTTTTTCTGCCCAGGCACCATCTTTTGCCCAGGTTGGGGCTTCTTCTGTCTAACTTGGAGCTTCTTCTTCCCATCCTGGGTTATTTTTTTTTTTACCCTAATGTGCTTATCTTATTGTCTCCTCTGCTCAAACTGGACTTCTGGTCTTCTGGTAATACTAAGGCTTCTCCTTTTGCCCAGCCTGAGGTGCCTTCTGTTAAACCCGAGGTATCTTTTGCCCAACCTGGAATTTTTCTATCCAAACTAATGCTTTCTTTGCCCAAGCAGACACTTTGCCCATCCTGGGGCTTGGAGGTTATTATGCCCAGTCCGGGGTTTTATCTTGTACCCTACTTGGGCTTTCTTCTGCCCACTCTCGTGTTTCTCCAACCCAGACTGGGGCTTTATCTTGTACCCTACCTAGGCCTTTGTCTGCCCAGTCTGGGACTTTTCCACCCTTGGTCCATCCTTGGGCTGTTAGTGCCCCGCATGGGGAATCCTTTTGCCCACTTGCGGTTTCTTCTGTCTACACTGGGGCTTCCTCTTCCCAACCTATGGCTTTCCCCCCAATAATGCTTCCTTTGTCCAAGCCAGCGATTCTTCTGCCCATTCTGGGGCATTTTCTTGACAAGCAAACCTTTGCCTAGTCTAGGGTTTGGTCTGCAGTGATGTGCCACTTGAGGTGTGAGGTGTCTGAGTATGTTTGGGCTGATTACAGATCTTACAGAGGGGATCAGGCGGATGCACAGCTGGAGATCGACTCCGAGTCCCTCGCTGACTTCCAGATGCAGCTTTACCAGTGAGTCGCAGATTGTATCATGTTGCTTGTGCTTCTGTGTATTTCTTATACTACTTTATATGTGGAATACAAATAATCGGCGCCTCATTCAGGATGCGTTCCTGCCTTATACCATAAATACCTAATGCCTAAACACCGCATCCTGACGAGGAATGGATCAGTAAATGATCCTGATGTTAACATTTCTCATAATAACGTTTAAAAAGGAATAGATGACAGTTTGGTGTTTGTGCAGAGCGATTGAGATGTACCACAGGAGAATACAGTGGCTGACTCGAGGCAGCAGAAAGGTAAAAAATTAAACCTTATTTCCGCACACTGCAGGCGGAAATGTTATTTTTTTTACTCGTCTGTTTGTTTTTTCTGATTTCTCAGCACCATACTGTTGTGGTTCTGCGTGTTTAGATCTTTGGGGTGGTGACAGGATCCAGACTTGGAGTTCTCATCGACTCTTCTGACGTGAGCTGCTCTGAAGAGAGGCTCTTCGAGCTCCAGCGCCACCTCCTGGTGAGCTCCTGTAACACTTTTTTATTCTTTCAGATTGTTTTCCCGTATCTGGACTTGTGGAACGTATGATGATTTCTTTCTAAGCTTCTCGTACAAGAGCAGTTATGCCTGAAGAAGCAGCTGCACTTCCTGTCCATAGGCACAGACGTCTGCAGTCTGTGGGAGAAACCGAGAGACGTTAACCCGAAGAGGTGTGCGTGTGTGTGTGTGTTTTCACTTAAACACACTAGTTATTGTATACCTCAGTGTTGCCATTTACATCCAACTATACATGTGATATATTGATAGGATGAGAAATGAGCTTCTCTAGAGCAGGTTCTCACACGGTTTGATGGTCCTGATAGATTTCTCACCTCTCCAGGCTGCAGGAGGTTCAGGAGTGGATCCTGCGCCTGAGGCCGAGTGGAGAGTGCAACCTGCTCCAGGCTTTAGAGAAAACCAGGAGCCACGCCCAACTCGACAGTCTGCTCATCATCCTGAGCTCCTGGTGAGAGCACACGGACGTACACACACACACACACACTATATTCATTATCTAAAAATAAAGGTTCTAATTAGACCCAAAAAGTGTTTTATAGCCTGATGCCATAGGAAAACCTTTAACTCTGAAGTTTTTTTAGAGAACCATCTATTTCCTGGGACTGTGAAGAACCAGAAATGGTTCTTCACAGCAGTGCTACAAGGAACCATGCTATGTCATCTAAAAAAAACAAAAAGAAAAACAAAAAACCTTAGTTAGTTCTTTAAGGAACCAAAGTAAGGTTCATAAGATTGATGCCAGGAGAACCTTTTCCAATCCCACAGAGAACCGTATAGGGTTCACTTTAACCCGTTAAGAGATGATACATTGAAGAACCAATACAGTGCTCTGAAAAAAACCTATAGTAAACCGTAAAGAACTTCTTTAATCTGCAAAGAACCATATAGCTCAACTCAAGAATCCTACAGAATGAAAAATGGTTCTTGACAAGAAAAAGGTTTTTTGCAGAACCTACGGTGCTGTAAAGATCCTTTAAAGAACCTATAAACCTTATTAAACTGCTTTTACTACTGTAGAGTGTAAACATATAAATGCATATTCCATACATCCATCTTCTATACCGCTTATCCTGCCCCATAGTCTAGACCTGTGAAGAATACGAGAGATTGTTGTCAGGTGCAGAGAGTAATCAGTACTCGTCAGATGTTCCTGCAGCTCCTTTAATGTTGCCGTGGGTCTCCTGGAAGCCTCCCTGGTAAGTTTTTGTCTTGTCCTTTTTGTAAATTTTGGAAGGACGTCCTGTTTTTGGTGATGTCACTGTGGTGCTCCACTTCTTGATGATGGCCTTCACGGTCTTCCACGGTACGTCTAAAATGTTTCGGAAATTCTTTCATACCCCTCTCCTGAGCGATACCCTTCAACAATTGGGATACCGTGCATGCTTTGTAAGCGCTGTGTAAGTGAAGCATGGCTTCAGCGATCGTTTCAGGAAGGTATTTTGGATTAGATTCGATTTGCCAGCGTGTTAATGGACTCGGACTTTGTGTCCCTGCTGTTTGTGTGTGTGTGTGTGGATTTTCAGTCCTGACCAAGACATGGATATTTTACTCTCCTACGCGTCTGAAATGGTACAGGAGATGTCGCTCACTGTTCACGTGGTGTCCTTCGATTCCTGCGGTCCAGCAGCCGTTGTGAGTATGAAACTGTTTAACGGGTCAGTGTTTACGCTTCAGAGGACTGATTACAGACACCGTTACTAGCCGGGTACTATTAATGTGTAGTATTTATTTCATTTTTTACTTAAACAGCTCGAAAGAAATGTCAACAATCGTTAGAAAGCTCGAACTCCGAGTTAGATTAGATTGATACAGATGTCATTTGTGTCAACGACGAGATCATTCAAACGCTAATCACTGTATGGTGTTAATATTTTTGATCGTTATTATCATTATTCTTAACTCTTTCGCAGGCAGCTGTAAAGAACCTGAGTAAAGTCACAGGAGGGAGATTTCACCTGTTTTCTGCTGCACTGGTAACAAGAATTAAACATCATCAGCTGAAGAGTTTCTGTTCACTTTGCATTGCGGATATTAATGTCTAACGGTGTGTGTAGGGTGTAGTGGACAGCAGTAGTGACTTGGAGCCTCTGTGGGCTGAAATTAAAGCCGCACGAGACGTTCTCCGCCACGCTCAGGACGCGCGTCGGTGTGGGCGACTTAACCACGCGGTGGTGTCGATCGTTTCAGAGGTGATGCAGAAATGACGTCTCTCTTGAAGAAATCAGTCATCGCACTCGACAAAGAAACATGTTAACATAACAGCTAAACAAAATACGCTAATGCCGTACGCTGGTCGTTTCCTTCCTCCAGCCACTCACGCACTTCTCTAACGTTGCCGTTGCAGATCTCGACGGATTTGGACGGTCTGTCTCTGTCTGATCTGAACTCTGAAGCCCACGCCGCTGCCCACAGTGCTGCTCTGTGTGTCCAGCCTCCAGGTCCTCTCCCGTCCACCTCTGCTGAGTGGCTGAAAACACACGGCCTGAAAGGTGTCACAATAACCGGCAGCTACCTGATCGATCGCACTCGGTTCCCTAAAATCAAACTTCTGTGCGGAACATTCGGAATTCACTCGATATGGACGTACATACCGTCGAATTCGACCTTTAAGAGGACACGAACGGTCGAATTCCTCGTGTCTATGCTTATAAATTAGTCCTCGAGCTGATGGTAACTTAACTTAACTGGTGGTAAGCTGGAGCTGTGAACATGAACACTGATATGTACGTTTTTATGCTTTTGTGTTTGTAGCCAAGAAACTGAACCTGTACCATGTGCTGGCTCCTAACGTCTACTCTCCACTGGAGGGCTTCGTCCCCATACTGGGGAAGCACGTCCAGTCAAAAGTGCACGAGGTCCGTACATAAACAGCATTCTCAACACACTGTCAATGCACTGCAGGTGGAGTTTATGGCTCTCAGGATGATGGCATGATGGCAGTAGGTGGTGTTTTATTGTTTTTAAGATGGCAGGAAGCTTTGTGCTTTGAGCTTTGTGCTTCTTTGGGTGGTGGCAGGAGGTGGAGCTTGTTCGTCTTTGGATGGCAGGAGGTGGAGCTTGTGTTCTGAGGATGGCAGGAGGTGGAGCTTGTGTTCTGAGGATGGCAGGAGGTGGAGCTTGTGTTCTGAGAATGGAAGGAGGTGGAGCTTGTTGGTCTCTGGATGGCAGGAGGTGGAGCTTGTGTTCTGAGGATGGAAGGAGGTGGAGCTTGTGTTCTGAGGATGGCAGGAGGTGGAGCTTGTGTTCTGAGGATGGAAGGAGGTGGAGCTTGTTGGTCTTTAGATGGCAGGAGGTGGAGTTTTGTGGTCCTCTGGATGGCATGAGGAGGAGCTTGTTGTTCTCTGGATGGCATGAGGAGGAGCTTGTGTTCTGAGGATGGCATGAGGAGGAGCTTGTGTTCTGAGGATGGCATGAGGAGGAGCTTGTGTTCTGAGGATGGCAGGAGGTGGAGCTTGTGTTCTGAGGATGGCAGGAGGTGGAGCTTGTGTTCTGAGGATGGCAGGAGGTGGAGCTTGTGTTCTGAGGATGGCAGGAGGTGGAGCTTGTGTGCTTCTCTGGATGGCATGAGGAGGAGCTTGTGTTCTGAAGATGGCAGGAGGTGAAGCTTGTTGTTCTTTAGATGGCAGGAGGTGGAGTTTGTTGTTCTTTAGATGGCAGGAGATGGAGTTTTGCGCTTCTCTGGATGGCATGAGGAAGAGCTTGTTGGTCTCTGGATGGCAGGAGGTGGAGCTTGTTGATCTCTGGATGGCAGGAGGTGGAGCTTGTGTTCTGAGGATGGCAGGAGGTGGAGGTTTTTGGTCTCTGGATGGCAGGAGGTGGAGCTTTGTGGTTCTCCGGACGGCACGAGGAGGAGCTTGTTGGTCTCTGGATGGCAGGAGGTGCAGGTTATGGATCTCAAATGGCTTTAAAATGTATGCTTTGGTACAGTTTGTAAACTGAAAGGGTTTTTGAACTTGTTTTGCTGGGAAATGTTACTTGGTACGTTCTTGTTTTTTCAGGAAGCAATGGTGCAGTTTGAGTGGCACGACGGCACAGTGAAGAACATGCACGTGGATCTGCCCCTGCTGCAGAGTTATCAGGTTAATATCTCTTCTAAAGACTCCTCAGTCCCCCATTATCTCATCACCTTTTTACTTTCATTTTCTTACCCTCTCTCTCTCTCTGTCTCAGAGGCGGCTCCTGGAGGCCGAGCGTGTGTTGGAGGACAGGGTCACGTGGTTAAACAGTACCAGCAGCAGGCAGATCTGGGGAACAGTGTGTGAACAGAGGTGAGACACATCTCAAATTCTTAAAAGAGTTCACCTGCTATCCTTTACACCACCGCGTTGTGGAATTCTGGATTCCGATTGGCCAGAAGGAGTTGATTAATCTTCTGTAACTTGAAGTTTTCCCACATCATCAGGACAGAGGAGTTTACAAAGGTCTACGCTTTCTTCTGTGTAGCGTGCAGGTCCTGCTGGACATGTCCGACATGAGCGTTCACCACCAGCTGCACATCCAGCACGCCGTCCGACTCCTGCTGCAGGAGCAGCTTCCTAACACACACCGCTTCAACATCGTAGCGTGAATATGACCTTTTTAGTATCCTGTAACCTACACCGATACACTCTCCAGGAGTTTTTTTTTTAGATAATTAAAGGTTCTTGGAACCTTCTCTGAAAGGTTCTCCGGTGTCCGTTTCCCAGGTTTGGGTCAGATGTGAAAGCGTGGAGAGAGCAAACGGTTTCCGCTAACCACCAAAACCTTCAGGATGTCTGGCAGTAAGTGATGATGTTGTTGATGATGTGCTGCCTCATGCACTCTGACGTCACTTGATATACATCGAGCACTAAGTATAGTGTGTGTGTGTGTGTGTGTGTGTGTGTGTGTGTGTGTGTAGGTGGGTTCAGGAATTAGAGTGTGCAGGGGATCGTAACACACTGGCTGCTCTCAGACACGCCGTGGAGACAGAACCACACGCCGATTCCTCTCTCACTCGCGGAGTGTATCTGCTCACCACCGGCACTCCAGACCAGGACAGCGTGAGTGCACTTACCCAAAAGCAGAGACTTATTTAGATGTGTAACTGGATAAATAACCATCTTAATTACAATAATTGTATAATTTTCTCTTTAAAAAGGCAGAAACAGGCTTCTACAAATTTAGTACCCGCCCTTCGGGTGTATCAATGTGCACGCAGTCTCTATTTGCGACGTGACTTTCAGCCTGCAGGCTGTTTTGATTAAACTGTTTGACCTGACTCCGCCCTCTATGATGAAATAGAAACGCCCCAAATTGCATTTTCGTTTCAAGGCGAATGTACAAAAAAAAAAAGTTTTGTACAAAAACACGTCTTGTATTTTCATAACAATTGTTCGCTTTGATAAAGTTTCATGCGGTGCGTACCTAAATAATAAACAAGTAGCAGCATGTTCGATGAAGATAAAGTGCTTTATTTATTTATTTAAAAAAAAATTTTTACAGGGAGTTGGTGCCCCCTGTTGGTCCCATTGTGCACCTATACTGTGTAATTACGAAATAAATACGAATGTTGTAACAGTTCTCGGTTACAAAAGTCGTGTGTATTCAACGCTACTGTTGATACTAATGAAAGAAAGAAAACCTGCACATCTCCCATTCGCTAATATGCTCAATGCTAACTAGCTACTATTTAGCGGTGATCCATGATTAGCAGTATGTGGCGCTCTTTTTACAGGCGTCGTGTTTGTTGTCAAGCACGAGAAGATGTTTAGCTCACTATTATCCAGTAGAGTAGAGTTAACTCTGTTAAAATCGAGGTTCTTCACTAAGGACTTTTATTCAGTCAGCCATGTTTGTTGCTGTCGTGTGCGTGTGTGTGTGTTTCCTGGCGTGCGTCCCCAGTCGGCCGTCTCTTCATACGTGTCCGAGTTCTGCACCGGTCAGCGGGTTCACGTGTGCCTGTTCACCAGAGAGGACGAGCCGCCCCGATGCTCATCGTCCCGCGACGTGTCCCACGCCGAAGTCGCTCTGTTTCTGCGCAACCTAGCACACAGCGCTAACGGGCGCTTCCACTGGATCACGGACACAGGTAGAGGGTCAAGCAGCACGTTGATGTAAAAGTGCCGGAGTTTCTTACAACCTTCCTTTTTTTACCGAGTTACGCGTGACATCGTACTTTTTCATGCGTTTTTAATGTTGTGGAAACGCATCATATCGTCACCGTACGGTGATGAGACCAGCTGAGATGATTCAAAAGGACCAGATGTGACTACGCCACTGAGGTCTGTAGAGTCAGAGTGGAGAAGAACGAGCGAGCTGTTAGCAAAGCGTTCGAATGGACACTCGATTTATATTTAAAACAAAAAAAAAAAGAAAAAGGAACAAACCAACAAGCTGTGTGTGTCTGTTCTCGATCCGGTTCTCTGTCTCCACCGGCAGGTATCGTGGAGAGCGATGACATCACCGCCCTAATCAGAGAAATGGAGAAGGCTGCTGATTACTGGCGGAAGGTGAGACGAGGCACGACCTAAATCGTCTGTATTTTACGAAATAATCCTGAATATGTGAGAAATAAAACCCCTTTGTGAAAATAATCAGCTACGGTTACTGGCATCACTCAAAATGAAAAATGATTCAAGAACGGCATGTACAGCATTTTTATCCGTTTATGGTTACATTGAATGTCCGTGTGTAAGTTAGTTCCTGTTCTCACTTCCGTACGTGTCAAATAAACATGCATCACCGTAGTAACGAGTGTACGCGTGTGATCCGTTTACGTGGAGTGTCCGCCGTGAACGAGCTGTTACTATAGAAACGGTAACGCGTCAGAGCGAGTGCATTAATATAAACCTGTGATTAGTAGCTGCACTAATGTCTGAGCTGCTGACTTAGAATTAAACGGCGCTGTGGTGTAGAACCTGGCCACCGACGGGTCACCTGACACCCGGGATTAGTTTTAAACTCGTGCACTGGTGTGTGACGTTTACCTGATGTTGATGTTGTTATTGTTATTGTGCAGTGCTGCGAGTTGATGGACTCTCTGCTCCAGCGGAGCTCCAGCGCAGATCCAGAGGAGGCTCACGGTCGAGAGTGTCGCAGCCCAGCTCGGTGCGCTAAGCCTCACCCGCAGATACGCACGCTTCCCCCTCCCAGAGAGACCCGACTGAGCTCGGCCAGGCTGGTCAGTGCAAACGCTACCCCCGGATACGCAGTTTACATTTCGTTTCGTTGATGTTTGTTTACTGGGAAGATTTCAGCATGATAACATTTTTTTGTTATCCTCACTGACTATTCAGTCCCTCCAGGATTTAGATATTTTGCCATCACAGAAATGAACGCGAAAATCAAGGGAAGTCCGCAATATTCGCAAGCACTTGCAAGTTTTCGAAATTTCCGCGCATTTTCCGCAGGTTTGCGCCGAGACGTTTTAAAGCATTTTTCCGTAATCTGTTATCGATTTTGTAATATCGGATAAACCGATAAATGGCGCCGTCTTGTGGGCGTTTTGAGAATTGCGCACAGGGGTTGCTGTTGCAGCATTAAATCTGTGGGGAGACGAGTCCACGGTATACTTGCTTTGCTTTAATTAATAAACTATATTTAACATAACAGCCACTAATGTACAAATTAGATGTGTTACATAAACAAACTCACAGAGTCATGTAATCTGTTCACCTCATCGATGCTTTTATTAATACAAAAAAACACACACACCAGTAACAGTGCAGTTTATTGTTTCTTTTTGCACTCTTTCAGACCTCTCTATTCACTGGTGTATAAATAAGTGTTTTGTTTTGTATGCAAGGAGGAAGTTAAATTGGCAAAACTCTTATTAATAAATGTTTGTTCGGCTCAGTGGTGTTATCGTTGTGTCACAAAATAGAAGTAAATAAATAAATAAATAAATAAACAATAAATAAAAATAAACAATAGGTTCTGCATATCGTATATATAATCATATATATATATGATATATATATATACGATATAATCGATATATAATCATGCAAAATATCGGTATCGGTTATAAAAAAATCAATATCGGTCGATCTCTAATGACATCGTCACATTGTGCATTCAGCCAACACCCCCCCCCCCCAATTCACCTGCAAAACAATTTCGTGCGGTTGCAATTTCACCAAATCGAGTAGTTTTCCGCAAAAAAAAAACAAACAACAAATTTTGAAAAAGGCGCAGCAAAATCAACCATTTTTGGCCGCAACAATCGCCAAAGCAACACCTAGGTGAAATCCTCTAAGGACTGACTATTACATGTGAGCTGGTCCTAGACAGCGCCCTCTACTGGTGATGATTTGATCTAATCTTGTCAACTTTGTCACCTGATTTGGCGACTCCAGTGAGTTTGGCGTAAACAGTATACATCTTATATATTTAAAAAGCACTTTTTGTTTGTGTGCACACAGGGGAGGACGGAGGCGAAGCGCTCGCCAACATGGAGGCCAAACAGTGCCAGAGCAGTCATTCCTCCTGGTGCGTAACACAAAGAGCTGTTACAAAGCGCTGACACTGGAGACTCCTTCCATAAGTAAGATATGAAACCCTTCAGGAGCGCGCTAAAATCGGAAATGAATTAACCTCCGTGCGGTAAGTGTTTACTGTATTATTGCTAACGTATTGAAGGAGTCTCCAGTTTCAGTGCTGTGTGATGCTCAGAGGTACAGATTTCAGACGCAAAGGAAGGAGCTTGATTTTTTATTCTTTTTTTTTATTACGAAAAAGGACATGTTGAACTTTAATAAATGAAAACTGTCAGTGTTGCGAAATAAATCAAACCAGGATGTGCTGTTATTGGAAAAGAATCAGTTTGGGGGGGGTGTTGAAGCGAGAGTCCCTGAGTATGTATTCCTTACATAGCTAAATACGCTCACAGTCCACTTTAATAGGAACACCCGTTTAGAGGAGAATGACCAGACTGGTCTGAGCTGAAAGGAAGTCGATAGTAAATCATTAAAACACTCTGAACAACCGCGGTGAGCAGAAAAGCATCTCAGAACACACAACACATCAAACCTTGAGGTGGGATGAGCCACAACTGCAGAAGACCACATCAGTTTCCTCAGCTGTCAGCCAAGAACAAGAATCTGATCCGATCATGGGCACAGATTCACTCAAACTGGACAGTTGAAGATTAGACAAAGACCAGGTGATTATCTTTTTTTTTTTTTTTTCCCCTTCCAACTGCATAAACGAGCAGGTGTACAAGTGTTCCTATTAAAGTGGACAGTGGGTGTATATTTGTATCAGGCGATACTCCGTGTTTCGGCATCACTACTGATTTCCGAAAAGAAAAGGTGGAATCTCTGTAACACAGAAACACTCAGTGTAGACCCTTGGATTGGCTTCTGCCTCACTTTTTATTTGGTTTGAATAACATTATTGTTGCTTTTATTATTTATTTGAAGCACTCCCGATGGATGGCTTTGAACCGGTCAGGCTTGCAAACTCTGCTAAAGCGAAGAAGAAGCAAACAGTCTCCCGCTCCGCCCTCGACTCGGAGGAGGGCAGCCCAGGTGAGTGGAACACCTCGGAGCTGAAATGGAAAGTAGATCTCTTCATGTCGAAAAAAAAATGTGGATACACCGTCTGTAACCGCCGAAAGATTTAGTTCATGGGGTATTTTACACGCTCCTGTGGATTTCAGAGATCCATAGCTGAACGTCGTGCCTAATTCACACTTCGTAGATTTAGTACGCGACTAAATCTATTTCCAGGCTAAATACGACTCCAGAAAAAAAAAAAAAAGACCTGAAATTAGTCCAAAAAGTTCAGGCTTTGGAAAAGGAAGACGTATTTTTTCTTTGCTGCAACACTGCAACACTCTGAACAGATACACTGTCTGCACTTTCCCTATGTTTGTAGAAATTGATTAGATTTAATTCTATTTTTTTTTTTTACTTGAAAACAAGAAACAGGTTGAAATTTTTTAAAAATATCCCCTGAGAAAAGCCACACACTGTTGTTTTTTTTCTGCTTTACTCCCACCCGTAGCCGTGTTTCAGTACTATCCCAATGTGGTTTAAGATCCGCCACCCTGGCAACCCTGGACACCAATCGCTTAAACATATTACTTGCAAGCATTTGAGAAATGTTGTTTAATCGAAGACGTAAATTTGTTCAAATCCAACTAATGATAGTACACTCACTGAACAATTTATTCGGAACACCTGAACACCATGCAGTTATCTAATCAGCCAATAGTGTGTCAGCAGTGCAATGCAGATACGGCCCAGCAACTTTGGGTAACGTTCACATCAACCGTCAGAATGTGTGATCTCTGTGATTTTGACCGTGGTGTGATTGTTGGTTCCAGACAGGCTGGTTTGAGTATTTCTATAACTGCTGATCTCCTGGGATTTTCACACACACGACAGTCTGTAGATCAGTGGTCACCAACCCTCTTCCTTGAGATCTACTTTCCTGTAGGTTTCATCTCTAACCAAAGATCAAGAACTAATCAAGAACTTCTTAAGTCTTCACGAAGGTAGACCTCCAGGAACAGGGTTGGTGAGCAGTGCTCTTGAGTTTACTCAGGAAAAACGTCCAGTGAGCAGAAGTTCTGCAGATGGAAACACCTTGTTGATGAGAGAGGTCGATGGAGAATGGCCAGACTGGGTCGAGCTGACAGAGAGGCTACAGGAACTCGGAGAACCACTCTGTACGATTATGGTGAGCAGAGAACCATCTCAGAAGGCACAACACGTCGAACGTTGAGGTGGACGCTCTACAACGGAAGAAAACTACGACGGGTTCCACTTTTGTCAGCCAAGAACAGAAATCTGTCACCGGATCTGAATCCAGTAGAACACCAGTGGGGTGTAGTAGAACTTGAGATTTGCTGCATGAAGTGCAGCAGAAAAATCTGCAGGAATTGCGTGATGCCTTCATGTTAGCATGGAGCAGAATCTCAAAGGAACGTTTCAACGTCTTGTGGAATCCATGCCACGAAGAATTGAGGCTGTTTTGAGAGCCTCAATTCTTCTTCACTAAAGCAGCTGAAGGAAGTAGAAACGCTGCTCTATATTAACCCCCAACTGTTTGTGCAACAAACAAATACTCAAATACACACCTTGGTATGGAAAGGTATTTTACAGACAGCTTTAACACACTCTAAAACACAGTGTTGTCTAGTCAGAGAGGATAGAACGATGTGTTTTAGAGCACTGCTTAAAGAAAGAGAAAATAATTTATATTTCAGAAAGGGCGGGGAGGGGAGGGGGGGATAAACACAAATAACAACAGCAGCTTTTGTTTGTGTGTGTGTTTTTTTGCATGGTCTCTGAGTGGTTTTCCTACAGGTCCATGTTTAAAGTATTTTTTGTGTGTGTGTGTTTCAGTAACTGTAGATTCCGTTTATAAGCATCTGAAAGCAAACAGCACTCAGAAGTGTGTTAATATCCCTAAACACGAAGACCTCTCCTCCTCCAGACAGGTACAGTGTAATCTCTCTCGCTGTATAATGTAGTGTAAGGTAGTGAAATTTAGTTTAATATAATATATAACAATAATATATAACAGTGGTGCATATCATATTAACAATATTAATGTGTATATAGAATAATACGTTTGTTCATATATTTACAGCATACTCAAATTTCAGGATATTTAATGATACATTTCAGTGTATTTTAAAGATACATTTCAGTATATTTTAATGATAAATTTCAGTGTATTTTAAAGATACATTTCAGTATATTTTAATGATAAATTTCAGTGTATTTTAAAGATACTGTACATTTCAGTATATTTTAATTACATTTTCAGTATATTTTAATGACAAATTTCAGTATATTTTAATTATAAATTTCAGTATATTTTAAAGATAAATTTCAGTATATTTTATTGATAAATTTCAGTATATTTTAAAGATAAGTTTCAGTATATTTTAATGATAAATTTCAGTGTATTTTAATTACATTTTCAGTATATTTTAATTATAAATTTCAGTATATTTTAATGATAAATTTCAGTATATTTTAATTATAAATTTCAGTATATTTTAAAGATAAATTTCAGTATATTTTAATGATAAATTTCAGTATATTTTAATGATAAATTTCAGTATATTTTAATTACATTTTCAGTATATTTTAATGATAAATTTCAGTATATTTTAATGATAAATTTCAGTATATTTTAATGATAAATTTCAGTATATTTTAATTACATTTTCAGTATATTTTAATGATAAATTTCAGTATATTTTAATGACATTTTCAGTATATTTTAATTATAAATTTCAGTATATTTTAAAGATAAATTTCAGTATATTTTAAAGATAAATTTCAGTATATTTTAATGATAAATTTCAGTATATTTTAATGATAAATTTCAGTATATTTTAATGACATTTTCAGTATATTTTAATGATAAATTTCAGTATATTTTAATGATAAATTTCAGTATATTTTAATGACATTTTCAGCATATTTTAAAGATAAACATCAGCATACTTTAATTACATTTTCAGTATCTTTTAAAGATAGATTTCAGTGTAATATAAATACATTTAAGTGCACGAATTATTTTTGCTACTTGAAAGCAGCTTTAAATTCGTTTTGAATAATGGGGGAAAATGTTTTTAGATAAATTATTATCTTCAGCTATCGTTAATATTGATATTATCTTTGCTCATTCCTGTAGTGGCTGAAACGGTTTGGCGTCAGGAGTCTGAAACTGGACCTGCACAAGCTGCTGTCGGTTCCTGCGTGCACCCACCGTAAGAAGCTCGTACCCTCCGTCAGCAGGAGCGTGTCTGCAAAATACTGCGCCATCTTTCCCAGCGTGCACCTAAACGTAAGCCCCGGACCTCAAAAACCCATGAGGGACTCGTCTAAATCGTGGTGTTGTGGAGATGCAATGAGTAGTCACGATCGTCAGATTCCACTGCGTAGCGTTTTTCCGTGTTCTAACACACCCGGCCGAGCGCATCACAGCGTTCACACCCAGTTCCTTCTGTTCATTAGATGATCGAGCCCTCAGGACTTGAGATTATCACCACCCCTGGGGCTGATGATATCACTTTGTGACGTGGCATGACGCCACAGCTCGCGCAGCGGTGCGTAATTCAATGCCATATTTACGGATCGTGCGTTTTCTTGTCCTAAAGGGACAAGTGCGGCATCTGTTCCTGAGTTCGGGCGAGTTGAAGCAGTACCTGATCCAGGCTGAAAGGCTTCTACAGCGTTACTCTCACAGGATGCAGTGGCTGCTCTCAGGTGAACACCATCACACTGAACTAAAACACACGATTATTATATACAGCGCTTTACATAAGTATTCCCCACCTTTGAACTTCTCCACAGTTTGTAGTGTTACAACCTGGAACTGAAATGGCCGTGATCGGGATTACGGCTGGACGATGTGACAAAAATATCATATCGCGATATTCTGCGAGGCGTTTCTGCCGTACGACATACGTATCATGATCTATAGGTTGCGTGTAAAATTATTAATCCCGTGTGTCGTTAGCCGGATGATCCACGACATGATGTGTGTATGTTCTGTGAGAGTTCTTCACGAGTCCCTTGTTTGTCCTGAGCGGTTAAACTGCCCGCTGTTCTTCAGAAAAATCCTCCAGGTCCTGCACGTTCTTTACTTTTCCGGCATCTTCAGGATAGAAAACAATCATGTATTCCACGATGTTCCTGGAAATCCTCTCCTTAACCACCACTAGTGTGTAGCATCCATCTGGATGATGCGACGGCAGCCATGGTTCTCCAGAACGCCCACCACACACACCAGCTATTAGTGGAGAGGAGAGAGTGATGTAGCCAATTCAGAGATGGAGATTATTAGGGGGCCGTGATAGATAAAGGCCAGTGGGGGATTTTCGCCAGGACACCGGGGTTATACCCCCTACTCTTTACGATAAGTGTCAGGACCTCGGTTTAGCGTCTCTTCTGAAAGACCGTACTGTTTCTACAGTATAATGTCCCCGTCACTATACCGGGGCATCAGACCCCACACAGACCACAGGGTGAGCGCCCCCTCCTGGCCTCACTAATACCACTTCCAGCAGCAACCTTAGTTCTCCCCAGGAGTCTCCCATCCAGGTACTGACCAGACTCAACCCTGCTTAGCTTCAGTGGGAACCCAGGTGAGAACTGCAGCTAGATTAAAAGGTTCATCACTTTTAATTACTGTGAGCTCTGACAGTGGAGGCTGTGCTGTTTCTGTAGGCAGCAGACGTGTGTTTGGCTGCGTGTTGGAGAGGGACGTGTGTGTCGTCCTGGACGTGTCGGGCTCCATGTCGCCCTGCTTCGCCCGGCTGCAGAGAGATCTGACCTCACTGATCTGGGATCAGCTGCACGCCAACAGAGTCAGGTGAGTTCACCGCCTGTCTTTATCAAACCTGTCTTTCTGTTCTCTCTCTCTCTCTCGGTTTCTTTCTTTCTGTCTGTTTCTCTCTCTTGTTGCTTTTTCTCTTACTATCACTCTGTCTGTCTGTCTATCTGTATTGTACTTGTTACTTTCTGTATCTGTCTCTCTTTCTCTCTCTTTTTGTTTTTCTTTCTCTCTGTCTGTCTGTCTGTCTGTCCATTTGTCTGTCTTGTTACTGTCTGTGTCTGTCTCTCTTTCTCAGTTCAATTCGATTTCAGTTCACAGTACTTCATTGGCATGATTGTTTACATTCAATATCGCCAAAGCATTAGTATAGATCAGAAAAGGAGAACTAGACCGGTACATTCGCTTGCCGTGGCAAAATTCGGATCGGGCGCCAATACTTTTGAGAGCTGCCCGTGTAGGGCGCCAATACTTTCGAATAATAATAATAATAATAAAATGAAACAAAAGAATGATAATAGGAATAATAATAATAAAAGTAAATAAAAAAATATATAAATAAAGGAGAAAAATAAAGTGGGAGAATGCAGGGTGCCAGTGTAGGACAAAAGTATCAAGGTTACAATAATTATATACGTTAACGCCATCAAATAAAGTAATACAGTGAGGGAAATGAGAAATAGCTAAATAAGCAGTATGAGAGTGTACGGTTGTTCGGTGAGATACTAGTTCAGCAGTTCAGTAGTTGGTTTCCGAGCATGCTGCAGCAGGTGCGTGACTCCGCCCCCAGTAGCACCTGCGATCTGGTTTGTTTTTGATAGTTTGGAAAACTGCGGTAAGAGCTCGGGGTATTTCCCTCTTGTGTTATGAAAGGTATCTCCGTCTGTTTCTCTCTATCTCTCTTTAAGTAATGTGGATTATAAAAGACTCCGTAATACGCCATTGTTCCGTGTGTTTTTCTGTACTGCGCATTACTGATAAATAATCGTGTGAAAAGTCTGTAGATCTTCCGAGTGGGCGGAGCTAACAGGAGGACGCTAGCGCAGCCTTTATGGCGTGACGCCACACCATGTAAAACACCAGAACGTCCATGCTGACAGTAAATCTCAGCGGTTTGAGGTTCAGCGCGACTCCTGACTCCTGCTCAGGAGTAATTCTGAGACGCTCGATGAGCTCGAGCCCTGAGCATACTGTACCCATATGTACACACAGATATGACATCATCAGTCGTGTGTCTGCTGTGACTGGTGAATACAAGTGTGTGTGTGTGTGTGTGTGTGTGTGTGTGTCAGATTTAGTATGGTGGTGTTCTCTGAAGAGGTGCGGGTGTGGCAGGAGGAGCTGCTGGAGGCCTCAGAGGAGAGGTGCAGGGACGCAGTAATGTGGCTGGGTCAGCTTAATACACACGGAGGAACCTCCATCCTACAGGCACTGCAGGTACACACACACACACACACACACACACACACAAAGTCTGCAAATATCAAACCGCCTTTGTATCTGTCTGTCTGTGCATCTGTCTCTCTATGTATCTGTCTGTGTATCTGTATGTATGTCTGTCCCTCCATCTGTCTGTCTGTCTTTGTAGGCAGCGTGTGTGTTCAGTGACTCGGTTGGTGTGTATGTGATCAGCGACGGTCGGTGGGACCGTAGCTGCAGTCTGGTGCTGAAGGAGGCCGAGAGACTGACGTCAGGAAAGCGCATCACCATCCACACGGTCACACTGAGCGGCCTGGACAGGTTCTGCACCACCACGCGTTTATTCACATTATTACCGCACTCATTTACTCAGGCTCTGCTGTTAGCGTGATTAGTCTTTAGATATACAAACGATTACAGTGTTTTAAAGAAATACGCATCGTAACGTTCATCACGAAGACAGACCGAGAGGCAGCTTGTCATCTTACTGTCTGTTCCAAAGCACTGACACTGGAGACTCCTTCCAAACATCTCCTCACAGATTTCAGACATATCAATAATGAGACATTTCCCTTTGTAAATAAAAACAATGTCATTTTTATCCGTTTCTTCTTCTTATTATTTTTATTAGTCTCAGACCATGTGGAGCGTCTGTCGTAGAAGACCCTGTGAACGAGCTGAAACGATAAAGTTTTAGATCGTATAGAAAGCCTTCCTTCGCCGCATCGGTATTAAGACATCCGCTAACGTCGATTATCCAGAAGTATGCAAGCTTCTGCTCCTGCGCTTGATCTCGACGTGTTAGTCATGTGTAATCCTTTTTGCTCTCACAGCACAGCCATGTTTCTGAAGAGCCTGGCCCATAAAACCAGAGGCCGGTTCCACCAGGTACCTCCAGCTGCAGACACGGACGTGGCCAGAGAGCTCCTGAGCAGCGGGTTCAGTGCTGGAGAGGTGAGCGCAACGAAGCGGCCTGCGGCTTTATTCAAGTCGACGTTCATCCATGAGGATTTACATTCAAGCAAATTTGGATTCACAGTGCCGTGTGATAACTATTATTATAATCTCATTGATGAGAATCGCACACAGTGGGCGTGTCTAAAATCACACAAGTGCACTATATGTTTAAAATGTACACCATGCACTTGAATACCTCGAAGTAATAACAAAATATATATATCTAGCCGTAAGCAGCGATATGCGGGGTCCAAGCACCGTTTGTAAATAGCGTCCTATTTGGCCAGTTGTTGCCAAGTTACATAGAATAATAATGAAAAATAAAATCCACATACAGATTAGGACATCGATGCAGCACACAAAATATCAGCTTGGTCTTACTTAGGGTTGCTATTTGAACTTAACTCCACCCTCTTTTGATGACCTCGCCCCAAACTCTATAGATCTCCTCAAACCATCGTACTGAAAACGCTTTTCTAGTTTCATGTAAATCCACGCAACCAGTCTTGAGTTACAGCTGTTTGATCCATCCATCCATACATACATACATACATCTATCCATCCATTCTCCAGGTCATCCATCCTTAAGTTTCTCCATCCCTACATAAATCTATCTGTCTGTCTGTCTGTCTCTGTATATCTGTCTATCCACTCACCTCTCCATTCTTTAAGTCATCCATTACTCCTCAGTTTTATCCATCATTCCTCAATCTATCATCCATCCATCCATCCCTCAGTGCATACTTCCATCCACCCTTCCATTCATTCATCCATCCATCAGTCCAACCATTATCTGTTTGTCAGTCTGTTTGTTTATCCATATATCTATCTGTCCATCAGTCTATCCATCCATCCATCCATCCATCCATCCATGCATATCTTCCAAGTTCCTTGTTGGTTCTTTGGATAGTTAAGGGTTCTTAGCTTCATAAAGTGGTTCTGATTTTCAGAAAATGTAACACTAGGGACAACTGAAGAACCCTTATCGGTTCAAATTTCATAAGATCGTATGAAATTGCAGAAAGAAATAAGAAGAAAGTTCGTTTAAAATTCTTAAGAGATGACTGTAAACAAAGCAAACGTAACAGGAAGCGGTTCTTTTAAAAGCTGAACGGAATCATCTTTTCCATAAAGACTCGCTTGGGGGGAAAATATGTTTCATTAAATGAAATCTATAAAGTTTTCCTCCTTCCCCTCATTGCGTAATTGTCTGAATGCATCACCACAGTGATTGTGATTACTAATAATTACTATGAAATCCTAATATAACTTCCTTGAATGCACAGAAAACAGTATGAATGCCGTACGTTTCCCCACCACAGGACTCGGTTCTTCCTGAGTTTCACGGTGATGATCTGAAGAGGCTGAGGAATGAGATTGAAAAGTTGAGAATGTTCCAGAAACAAGCCAAAGGCTTCAGGTTTGTCCATATGAGTGTTGAATATAAAGTTGGAAGACAATATTTCTATTCTATAGTGAACAATAATGATGTAAAAAAAACATTAGAAAGCCACAGAAACATCTACACTTGTATTCTAATTAAGGAATCCTGATTATACAGTATGAATATGCAAATTAGGAACTTGGCATGCCCTGCCCCTTTACCTTCTGGTAAACTGGTATTTCATGGGCTGCATTTGCATATAGACTAGAATATGATAGGCTGTTACAGTACATACTACCTAAAGCGATTTTATCTCTTTTTTTTCCTGTGATTGAGTTTTGTTTTGTTTCTGTAGGGAAATGTTATTGGTGAAGAATCCAGAAGTCGGCGGCCCGAAGTAAACGAATCAACGTCCACCCAAGCATTTTAATTTTTTTTGGACTGATTTAAAATCATGATCTGTTAATTAATTAAGTTGTCAGTTTCCGGTACACTGATTTGGGTATTAAAAATAACCATACAGCATCTCCTCTGTTATACTACGATGGCAAAAATACATTCTTAGGTCTTTCAATTTCTTAGGTGTCGGATGGTGTCTTCTGGGGGTGGGTGCACGGTGGCTTAGTGGTTAGCACGTTCTCCTCACACCTGCAGGTTGGGGGTTCGATTCCCACCGTAGCCCTGTGTGTGTGGAGTTTGCATGTTCACCCCATGCTGCGGTCCAAAGACATGCATGGTGGGCGTGTAGGGATCGGTGTTTCCAAAGTGTATGAATGGGTGTATGAATCACTGCGCCCATCTTCAGTCGTCTTGTCTCAGTCTTGCCACTGGATCATGGCGGTCACCGGGGAGTGATAGTGAGGCCGATGCTGAGAAGTCTTCCTCACTTTAATCCAATTCACGCGCAAGTCGAGTCCCAGTTTGTGCTCTCCAAAATGGAGGCAGAAACCGTCGAAATCGACAGATGAACTCCTGTGTGTGTGTGTTTGGCCATTATCGGGCTTTGTGTGCAAATGTCTAATATACTGTATCCACTTAAACCAAGATGTGAAAACCTGTTTCTGAATCTTACTTAATGTGTGTTCAAGTTTCTGCTTATTTAGTGTTAAATTACAAATAAAATTGATGACCTGAATAATAATAATAATAATGATAATAATAAAAAGTTTCCAATTCTTTTGGATTATTGTCTTGAATCCTTGTCATAATTTCTTATTACATTTAGATGTACAATAAAAGAGTTTGTTCTTTATATATATATATATGTTTGTATATATATAAAGCCAATATCTGGTGGTGGATGGGGGATGCAAACTTTTGCAAAACTCAAAAGCCTCACTGATTATCTGGTGATCAGTTTTGAAGCCTCAAGTGAAACGATCGCTCCCTTTCTCCAAACTTTACGGTAGGTGTCTCAGGTGAAATTACAGCCGTTTGGTCTCTTGCACTTGGAGGTTTACGGTAATAGTATGAAATAGTATGAAGTGAAATTACAGATGACTTGATGAAATTACAGAGTCCTCCATTATGGCTATACTGTCGGGTGAAATTACAAACGGTTTTGTCGTGCACATGCTCTCAGGGGTTTGTGGTAACTGTCTCAGGCAAAGCTGAAGGTGAGCTTGTTTTGTCCTGAGGTTTACGGTAGCAGTATGAAGTGAGATTACAGGTGCGTTTATCTCCTGTTCTCTGAGGTTTACGGTAGCAGTCTCAAGTGAGATTACAGGTGCGTTTATCTCCTGTTCTCTGAGGTTTACGGTAGCAGTCTCAGGTGAGATTACAGGTGCGTTTATCTCCTGTTCTCTGAGGTTTACGGTAGCAGTATGAAGTGAGATTACAGGTGCGTTTATCTCCTGTTCTCTGAGGTTTACGGTAGCAGTCTCAGGTGAGATTACAGGTGCGTTTATCTCCTGTCCTCTGAGGTTTACGGTAGCAGTCTCAGGTGAGCCTGCAGGTGATTGACAGGTGAACCTGAGCCGGGGGTCCGTGGATGCAGCTGATGGAGAAACCGCAGCGCGCATGACGAGCGATAAGAAGGTAAAAACTCTCCTTAACTTTAACACACACTCGTATTACTCTCTCTCTCTCTCTCTCTCTCTCTTACAGCGAGTCCCACATCTTCAGATCTATTTTATTCCTATTTAATTAATTGGTTATATGATACGAGATGCGGCTCGAGCGCGTTTTGTTTCAGTGTTTATTTTGAGCGCGCGCTAAATCACACTGTATAAAACCACAGTAATATGGGCTATCCATTTTTTTTAAACGCCTTTTAAACACAATTAATGAAATAGTAAAGTGTGTGTTGGTGCACTGATACTGAACACCGCGCTAATTAGTCGGGCATTTTAGATTGTGATAAAGTATGAAATCTAAATGTACTTATTGTGAAAGTACTGATGATTTGTGCATTGGCCTTTTAGTGCAGTATTATTAATAAACCTCTCACTGGGGCAAATGTTAGGATGTGAACCTGTAGTATGGAAATATAAACCAGGCTAGGGTTTTATTTAAAGAAATGTTCTATATAATACAACCCCAATTCCAAAAAAGTTGGGACAGGGGCAAGAAAAAGCTGGAAAAGTAAGTGTTATTAAAAAGAAACAGCTGGAGGAACATTTTGCAACTAATTAGGTTAATTGGTAACAGGTCAGTAAGATGATTGGGTATAAAAAAAAGTATCTTAGAGAGGCGGAGCCTTTCAGAAGTAAAGATGGGATGGAATCTGGATGGAAGCAGATGTTGCTCTAAATCCTTTCAGGATCGATGGTGCCTTTCCAGATGTGCAAGCTGCACATTCCGTAGGCACTAATGTGCCTCCATACCGTCCGAGACGCAGGCTTTTGAACTGAGTGCTGATAAAAAGCCGGATGGTCCATCTCCTCTTTAGTCCTCTATAGTTTAGAGGATGCGGCGTCCATGGTTTCCAAAAAGAATTTAAAATTTGGATTCGTCTGACCACAGAACAGTTTTCCACGTCGCCTCGGTCCATTTTAAATGAGCTTTGTCCCAGAGAAAACGGCAGCGTTTCTGGATCATGTTCACACATGGCTTCTTCTTTGCTTCTTTATGATCGAGCTTTAACCAGCGTTTGTGGATGGCACAGCGAACTGTGTTTACAAATAATGAGTTCTGGAGGTGTTTCTGAGCCCCTGCAGTGATTTCCATCACATAATCACGCCTGTTTTTAATGCAGTGCCGCCTGAGGGCCCGAAGATCACGGGCATGCAGTATAGATTTTCACCCTCATCCCTTGCGCGCAGAGATTTCTCCAGATTCTCAGAATCTTTTGATGATATTATGTCCTGTAGATGATGAGCTATTCATAGTCCCCGTGATTTAACATTGAGCAACGTTATTCTGAAATCGTTCCACAAATCGTAGACGCAGTTTTTCGCAGATTGGTGAACCTCTAGCATGTGTGAACTCTAGCGTGTGTACGTGCACACGGATCTGTTTTATTGTTTATATTATTTCTGTTGTATAGGTATTTAGGGAAATTATTTTCTTTCTTTCTTTGATGTTACTCATCCTACTTGTGCTGCTGCGTCAATTTGAATTTCCCCTATGGGGGATCAAAAAAGGTACATCTTCTCTTATGTTATCTCGTCTTATGAAACCAAACAGTGTGGGAAAAACAGACAGTAAACTGTCGTATTGCAGCTCCAAGGAATTTCTGACCATGGTACATGTGGAAAGAAAGTGCTACATGCAACAAAATTATATTAGAGGTTTTTTGTACCTTTTTATATATATATATATATATATATATATATATATATATATATATATATCCCCCTTTCTAGTACCATAAAGGTTCTCTGTCCATTTGTCTGTCTATGGGAACCCTAAAAAGTTCTTTGCAGAACCCCTTTTGTGAAAGGTAAAAATTGTCTTACACTTACAATTATCCAATTCCTTTTCCAATAAACGCCTGAAGAACCGTTTCTTCTTTCTTTTTTTTTCTTTTTTTTTTCTTTTGGACTGTAGGCTCTATGAGAATCCATTGATTTCTAAAGCATTCTCAGAGTGGGTAAGGGTTCTAACTTTGTTAAGTACTTCCAATTGGAACCTTTTTTGAAGTGGAAAACATTTTTGTGATCTTAGAATTATAAGGTTCTATCCCCCAATCGTTTACAATTCAAACAGAAGGGTCAGTGATGCAGTGTTCCCTAGAAAACGTTCCGAGTCGACGTACTTTATAAATCTAGACATGGGTTCTTAGCTTTCTCACGTGGGGTCTATTTGGAACACTTTCTGAAAGGGGAAACACTCCGTGGGTGTTGATTGGGTTCTCCCGGTAGGCAAGATATCAGTGTGACCAAACAAACCTCAGTGCAAAGTTGATGTTAATGTTCATAATAAAATGCTTTTTCTTTTTTTTTTAAATAATTGGTTGAACGTTCTGGCTGATGTACTGCATCTTCCAGCAGAAGTTAGTAGAATTTTGGTTTTCTTAAAACATTTTGGAGAACTGGCAAAACCGTTTAGCAGCCATGTAATTTTTGTCCATTAGGATTTCTCCACAGGATGATGTTTATTTATTTTTTGTGAATAAACAGCTATATGCTGATGGAGATTAAATTCCTGACGCATTTATTATAGAGGCAGGTGATGGCACCGGTTTCATCTGGCTGACCAGTGTGTAAGGAATGTCCAGCTTCACCCCTGCCATTCAGTGGTGTGAATTATGCATTCATTCAGTCCCTTTGAAGCAGATCTGTTTCACACACACTCTCCTTTTTCCTTGCCCTGGGTTCCTGGGTCTCCCTCTAGGCTGGCTGTACAGAGGAGGCATCTAAACCTGTCTGTGCATTATGAAGGAGAACGGGTCCTTGTGTCAAGTGGAGCAGCTGCCCCCTGGATGCCTACTGGAGCCGGGCCTTAACGGGTGCCACTCTCAGAACTACAAGCTCAGCAGCCGGATGTCAGTCGGTGCAGGAGTCCGAAACAGAGCCAACGGGGCCGTTAAGGCTTTGTGCAGTAGCCCAGAGTGCAGCACCTCCGTCAGGCTGGAGAGCACGGAGCAGATCCGGAGGGGTGGAGGAGGCGAGAAGGTGCTGGTGACCGGGGGTGCTGGGTTCTTTGGCTTCAGGCTTGGCAAGGCTTTGGCCAGGCAGGGCATCAGCGTAATCCTGCTGGATCTGCACCAGCCACGATTTGAGCTTCCCGACGGAGCCGTGTTTCTGCAGGTAAGCCTGACATGTATTCACTTATGCCTACAACACACCTCTTTTATCCAAGAAGAAGGTTGTTATCCAGCAGTACAGAAGGATTACCAAGCATGACCTACTGCTAGCATCGGCCTGTGGATATGTTTCTGGCTGAAAAACAGCGAAAACACGATTGGTTTTAACAGACAAGCTCTTGCCCGGCTTAGATCTTATTTGAAAGACCGATACCAAGACAGAGTTCATTAGGGTTAACGGAGATTCTTCAGAGACTAAATATCGTAAATTTGGTGTCTCACAGGGTTCTGCTTTAGGTCCGCTACTATTCTCAGTTTTATACCCAGTGCCTTGGACGCGCAATTAGAAAACGTAATGTTGCCTTTCACTTTGTATGTTGATGACACAAAGCTAGGCAAAGTGGAAAGACTGTGACAAAGTCATAAAAGCTTGGATTAAGAGATCATTCTTGCTCATAAATCCTGATTAAAAACAGAAATACTGACATGAGCTAGTAAGAGCCAAAAAAAACCAACGGGTACAGATAAGGACGTTGGTGTAACCCTAGATGCTGGCTAATCATTGGGTTCCTGTGTGTAATTAACATCTGTAAAACTGCTTATAATCATCTGAGAAACAAGGCCAGAAGAGGAAATATGCTAACATTAAAACACGATGCTGAGAAACTAGTGCATGCGTATTAGTATGGATGGGACAATTGTAACGCATCAGCTAATTCAGAACGTAGCAGGAAAAGAAAGCCAGAGCTCACTGCCCCAGTCTTATTCCAGTTACAATGGCTGCCTATTAAGTTCCACATATGATTACGAAAGTCCTGCTCGTGACATTTAAAGCTCTGAACGGTTTTAGCTTCGGCTTATCTTGCTGATCTCCTGAAGCAGTATAACCCATTCTGATCACGTAATAGGCAAACGTGCTGTCAGTAATACCGAGGACCAAACAGACTCTGCCATAGTGTTATAGATAACATTAGGGACGCTCTACAGTGGTGTTATTAAAATGCTCACGAAAAGACAAAACGAAGATTATATTAATAATGTGATTTCTTCTTGCCATTTCTGTTTGATATCACGCTGTTCTTCAAATCCGCATCGGGCCAAAGGTTTAGGAAATGACCTGCATATTTAGTTTTTTTAATGTTACATTGTTGTCTTGATGCAGAATGCACCTACTTTTCATTGTTAACATCTTTAACGAAAATGCTGCCACTAGACTTGGAAGTGACAGTACTTTAATGCACAGATGTTAAACACCACCCTATATACGGCTCCGATGATCAGCGCTGGTCATGGGGTAACGAGCGTCGGTTTTTGGCTCGTGTCAGCGTTGCCCTGGAGGGGTGGAGGGAGGGGAGGATGTGAATGGTGCAGGGCAGCTGGGTGGAACAGAAGCAGCGCGGTGCCAGGTGCGGAGCAGGGCAAGACCGCGGCTTCGGGTTTCAAGACCACGGTTTAATGACCCCGTTCCTGCCGACGCACTCGGGTGTCACGGGGGAAAGAGTCGTTTTAGTGTTTAAAACAAGCGCCTTGTGAACAGTAGACGTTTTCACCAAGCAGCTTTACAGAAATCCGGATGTAGATTCGGACGTCGAACAAGTCGGAGGCGACACGAGGAAGGAGACTCGAAATGGAACCCGCCCTGATCTAGGTGACTTGATGCTACCATCGAGTCACCTAGATCAGGGCGGGTTCCTTTTCGAGTCTCTGGGGTAAAGATGTGTTCAGGGATGTTCAGTACGAGTCCTGGGATGAGTCTTAATGATTACAGCAGCAGCTCTTGGATACAAATCTACATTATCCAGGTGTGATTAGACACTGAAGCAAGCGTGGGACTTTTTGGATAGTGCAAACATAACGTATATTAATTTATAGTGTGTGTGTGTGTGTGTGTGTGTGTGTGTGCAGGGCGATGTGCGTGACTATGACACCCTGTATAAGGTGTGTGCTGGAGTGGACTGTATATTTCACACTGCGTCCTACGGCATGTCAGGACCAGAACAGGTCAGTACTCAACATCACGTGCTCAGCATCATCAAATATGTCGTTACTTTCTCTGTAGGTGTACAGTTGTGCACTGTAGTCCATTAGTTGCACTGCACAAAGTATTGCCCCCCCCCCCTTTACTGCTATCCATCAATGGATAGAAGCAGCACTGAAGTGATATTATCTGAGTGGTGGATTATTTTCAGTTCAGCATTGGAAATGAGCGAATCGGTTACAGCAGTGTTCTCGGTGAGGATTTTAACACTTCGAGGTCACTGCTGTTTGTGAGCAAACCAAAAATCAGCAGCTATCTGGCCACGATGAAGGTTAGAGGATGACTGGCACGCAAAGGTGAGCTACGAGGTAACAAAGTAGCCTGACCTTGTAGAACATCCCATTCCAGATGTATTCCTCCCTTTGCCATTATAATAAGCTCCACTCTCTCTTCTGGGAAGGATTTACACTAGATTTTGGGGCGTGGCTGCGTGGATTTGTGTTCATTCGGCTACAAGAGCGTTAGTGATGTTGATGTGAGGAGGCTCCAGTTCCAGTTCATCCCAGAGGTGTTCAGTAGGGTTGAGGTCAGGGCTCTGTGCAGGACACTCGAGATCTTCTACCTTCTTCCAACCTTCACACACCACGTCTTCATGGAGCTCGCTTCGTGCACAGAGGCATCGTGATGCTGGAACAGTGTCTGGGTCTCTCAGTTCCAGTGAAGGGAAATTATAATCCTATAGCATACAAAGACATTCGATTGGACAACTGTGTGCGTCCAACTTTCTTGCAGTTTGGGGAAGAACCTCATACGGGTGTGACGGTCAGGTGTCCACATACTTTGGCCATATAGTGTATGACCTAATCACCAACACAGTGAGCTTGGTAAACTGTTGTAAAAATCATTAAATAAATAAATGACTAGGGCTAGGAGAATCTGCATCTTCATATCATCAGTGTACGCATTACCAAACACGGCACTCGTTTTGGGGTTAACTGATGTTCCCCAAGGTTCAAGACACAACACTTCTTCTGCCACGTTCACTAAACATACAATAACTTCCGTGCTCAGACAGGTCTTCTCAAGCATAGGACAAAATTTCTTCCATACTAGATAGCGGTGATCGTCCTCCATCCTAATTAAAGAGGTGTCTGATAGCTAGCTGCACAGCTTCTATACAACAAAAACAGCTTCATCAAGATCCGTTCCTTGCTTTTATCGGACAAAAATTGTTGCTATTTTCTCTCTCTCGTCCCTTTAGCTCAGGAAAGAGCAGGTGGAGTCTGTCAACGTTGGCGGCACCAACAACACCATAAACGGTGAGCTAGTCTTCTTTTTTTTCCAGTAGTTTAGCTGCTCAGTTAGTCTATATGATGCATTATAATGAGTTTTATATGGATTGCAAGCTCCTAAGGGCTGTGCCTGGCTCTTAAAAGGATTAATTATGCCATGTTTTATGCAATGATGTAAAGTAGTCGATCAGTGGGACATGTTCCTTTTGCACAAGAGCTAGTAATAAAAGTCAACATCACGCAGATTCTTTTCATTGTGAGCTAACTGCAGTTATGAGGCTAACGATTTGTTTTGTACTGGAGCTCTAAGGCTAATTTTGCTAACAAGTCATGGAGGCGCGTGCCGAAATGCGTGTCGACGACGAAAAAATCTTTCGAAGGCACTCCATTTCCCCTCAATCGCATATTTCTGAAATCATAAGGTGGCATTTTTAGCATTAGACACTTAGCTTGAAGTTGTAAATTCCTAACAGACCTAAACATCTGTATTTAGCACGGCAGTTTGCATTGTGACAGCTAGCGATTAGCATTCTGCTAGTTTGTCTGGGCTGAATTATTATCACGCTAGCTAGGGAACAAATCAAAGTAGTCCGTTAGCTTTGGCTCGTGTTTTCCTTCCTTTCTTGGGTTCCTTGATGAAAGAGACACTGTTTTACCATCAGGAACTAAAATTAGTGCATGGTTTAAAAGTTACTTGTTAGCAACATTAGCCTTGTACCATTCAAGCGCTTGTTTGAATTGAAACATGTGCTCGCTCCAATCAGTACGAGCTATTGTGACAAAATTCAGATCTCCTCACGGTGGAGTGTGTGAGTAGACCATATGGAGCTCAGTGTGTGTGTGTGTGTGTGTGTGTGTGTGTGTGTGTGTGTTTCAGTGTGTTGTGAGCGTGGTATCTCCAGACTGGTGTACACCAGCACGGTGAATGTGGTGTTCGCTGGGAAGCCTATCGAGGACGGGGACGAGGACTCTGTACCCTGCGTGCCTCTGGATAAGGTAAGAGAGAGCGGTTCATATGTAGGGAAGGTTAGCAAGGTGAACCGAGAGAACCTGACACCTGTCGCGTGTGTGTGTGTGTGTGTGCGTGTGTGTGCGCTACACAAGCCGCTCCCGTCTCATCATCCGACATGTAAATGAGCAAGTAATGAACCCCGGATCGGTCACATTAACTGCGTGGCTGTACTGCGTGTCATCGTCACTCATAACCCCGCACCGTGAGCCGTATCGACTCCCACTACGTGACTTTCACCCAAGCGTGAATGTCAGACGGACGGATCTCTTTACTTTCAAACTTCTCAAAGATCTCAACTGCTGATCTCGGATCCAGGTCGAGATCGTTAAGCGGTTAAGACTTGTGAAGGGTCCGGCCGCAGCAGTGGGTCACGACCGTAGATTTTGGTCACAAGCCTCAAACAAAACGCATCTGACAGACTGCTATCGAGTGAAATTTTAGCGTAACTAAATGTGACGTCATCACGACACACGTTCAGTTTCCCCCCATTGAAATAGTTTCCCCCCAAAAAAGCACGAAAAACATTGCATCGCAAATTCTGAAAAAATCGACAGCAAAATGAAGCGTTGTGGTCGCACCAATCACAGAAACCCTCCTGTACTGACTGACTACAAATAAAACAAATCAAAGCGGTTACACAGCATCACAGACTCCTTCTTCTTCTCCTCCTCCTTCTTCTTCTCCTCCTTCTTCTTCTTCTTCTTCTCCTCCTTCTTCTTCTTCTTCTCCTCATCCTTCTTCTTCTCCTCCTTCTTCTTCTTCTTCTCCTCCTTCTTCTTCTTCTCCTCATCCTTCTTCTTCTCCTCCTCCTTCTTCTCCTCCTTCTTCTTCTTCTCCTCCTTCTTCTTCTTCTTCTTCTCCTCCTTCTTCTTCTCCTCATCCTTCTTCTTCTCCTCCTTCTTCTTCTCCTCCTTCTTCTTCTCCTCCTTCTTCTTCTTCTTCTTCTTCTCCTCCTTCTTCTTCTTCTCCTCCTCCTTCTTCTTCTCCTCATCCTTCTTCTTCTTCTCCTCCTTCTTCTTCTTCTCCTCCTCATCCTTCTTCTTCTCCTCCTTCTTCTCCTTCTTCTTTTCCTTCTTCTTCTCCTACTCATCCTTCTTCTTCTCCTTCTTATGCTTCTCCTTCTTCTCCTCTTTCTCCTTATTCTCCTATTCCTCCTTCTCCTTCTTCTCCTTCCTTCACCCTCTCCTCCTCCTCCTTCTTCTCCTCTTTCTCCTTCTTCTCCTACTCCACCTCTTCTTCTCCTTCTCCTTCTCCTCCTCCTTCTCCTCCTCCTCCTCCTCCTTCCCCTTCTCCTTCTTCTCCTTCTTCTCCTCCTTCTCCTCCTTCTCCTCCTTCCCCTTTTCATTTTCCATCTTCTCCTCCTCCTCCTCCTCCTTCTCCGTCTTCTCCTTCTCCTCCTCCTCCTTCTTCTCCTCTTTCTCCTTCTTCTCCTACTCCTCCTCTTTCTCCTTCTTGTCCTCCTCCTCCTCCTCCTCCTCCTCCTCCTTCCCCTTCTCCGTCTTCTCCTTCATCATCTCCAGCAAGCACGAGTTATTTCCGGGTGAACCCAGTATACGATGTTCGTTTTATTCTTCAGTTGTCCTGAATTGAATTCAGTTCCCCTTTAAATTACAACAAGGTGAACATCTGTTTGCACTGCGAGCGTGAGTGCCAATTATAATAGGCACGTTAAACCTCCTCTTACATCACATAACCATAATCACTCCCGAGGGGATGGAGACGTTAGACGTCAGTTTGACAACAGGGAATCATTTTTGCCATTTGGTTTAAGTGGAGAAATGAGATCCCAGGCCAAATACATATCCGAGTCAAATAACTGTGCCTCACGTCACTGTGGGACCTTGCTGTAAACACAAGATGATACTCAAGTGTTCTGTTTGTCTGAGTAAGGAATAAAACGTCCCGTGTCACGCTGTTATCAACGACGGGGTGATGCGATGAAAGAGTTTGATCATTTCCCCGTAGCAGCGCTCCCTGAAGCGTTTTATTCCTCTTACACCACAGCAATTTGACAACGATTACAATTTTTATTTATTAAAGAACGAGATGTACTTTTTATCCGTTTATAGTTACGTGTTGTGAAACGTCCATGAAGCAAGGTCAGAGGCTGTTCACTCTTACATTCTAGCAGCTACGAACAGCCGTCCCCTCCCCAGCCTGGCTTGTTATCTCTCTTGAAGTTGATAAGACCAAAAAAAATACTTATTTAGTGTTTTTCTTACTGAAACGCCTCTGTGTCGGAAAGCTTAAAGTTACAGTATTATCTCCGACACTGGAGACTCCTTCCGTAAATGTAAAGTAAACATCTCTTCACCGAAAACTTCACCGGATCTTCCATTACACACGTTTTGTTTTTTTAATTGACGTTATGTAGCGTGTCCACTGTGAGTCAGCTTTTTTCTATAGACATGAAAACCTTCTGACCAATCAGAGTCCAGGATACGACAGCACTGCGGTGTAAAGGGGTTTATATGTACGGGTTTTTTTTTTAGACTTCGGATCAGGGTGCGAATAGGACGCTGTCTTTTAAACATTTTTTTTATTTTACAGATGTATGTTTTCATTCCTGTGCGTTTTGTGGTTCTCAGCACATAGACCACTACTCCAGAACCAAAGCCATCGCCGAGCACCTGGTCCTCACCGCCAACAGAAGACCCTTACACGGTACAGATCCTGCTCTCTGACGCTGGCCGTGTGTGTGTGTGTGTGCGTGCGTGTGTGTGTGTGTGTGTGTGTGTGTTGCGTGTGTGCGTGATAGTGAGGTACCGCTGTGGTAATGTACCATGTGCAACCGGACCCAGTGGACCTGCTGACCCCTGTTTAAATTTAGAGCTTTACAATAAGGCCAAGCAGTCTTTTAAACCTGACACTGGCGTGTCTGTAACTTTCGCATACAATTATACCTCTGTTTGTGTGTGTGTTTGTGTGTGTGTGTGTGTGTGTGTGTGTGTGTGTGTGTGTGTGTGTGTGTGTGTGTGTGTGTGTGTGTGTTATGAAGGCGGTGGCCTGCTGCAGACGTGTGTGTTACGACCATCGGGTATCTACGGTCCAGGGGAGAGGAGACACCTACACCGTGTGATGGTAATTCTCTCTCTCTCTCTCTCTCTCTCTCTCTCTCTCTCTCTCTTTTATTCTTTCTGCTTTTGTGATTTTCTATTTTAAAAGTAAACAACTTTTATTCTTTTTCTTGTCTTCATTCGTTTCTCTTTCTGTCTTCCATCTCTTCCTTTGTCTCTCTGGCTGTCTGTCTTTCTCCCACTCTCCCTCTCTCTCTCCCCCCCGTCTCTGTAGGTCTCTCTCTCTCTCTCTCTGTCTCTCTCTCTCTCTCTGCCTGTCTCTCTCTTCCTCTGTCTCTCTCTCTCTCTCTGTCTCTCTCTCTCTCTCTGTCTCTCTCTCTCTCTCTGCCTGTCTCTCTTCCTCTGTCTCTCTGTGTCTCACAAGGTCATTCTCTCTGTCTGTCTGTCTATCTGTCTGTATCTCTCTCTCTCTCTCTCTCTCTCTCTCTCTCTCTCTCTGTTTTCAGTCCTCGCTTGGTCTGATGTGCGCAAAGCTTTACAATATTAATGGAGTCTGTGAGAAGCTTCAGTTACAGTCTTGTTTCCTCTGACACACACACACACACACACACTCACACACACATTTTAATTTTCTAATTATATATTAATAATTCTCTCCTCTCTCTCTCTCTCCTGTGCTGTAGGTGAATGTGGAGCGCAGGCTGTTCAGTTTCACTTTCGGTGACCCCGAGGCCAGGATGAACTGGGTGCACGTGGATAATCTGGTCACGGCTCACGTCCTGGCAGCTGAAGGCCTCACGCCTGAGAGAGGCTGCGTCGCAGTAAGCACAACTCACTATGTACAGCTGCAGTCAAAATTATTCACCCCCCCAACCATTGCAAATCAGGTGTATTGTCAAAATTATTCTTCATGATTTCTCTGTAGAAACTGAGCCGTTCACGGCTACCTGCTTTACCACGCGCGATCTAATCCCAGCACCTGAACAGTAACTCGTATAACATGCCATGATACGCTTCCACAGACACGCATTGTGAGGATCACACCCCGAGGCTGTTCCTCACTTCTAAGAACGCAAAGAACGAACTTCAATTAAATACACTATATATATATATATATATATATATATATATATATATATATATATATCAATCTAAACCATATATCAAAATCATTCTTTTTAGATGCATATTTTGATTTATTTCGATTATTGTCGTTAGAAAGATGTTAAAACTACAGTTCTGAGTCCGGCTTCCGTCATCCGCTGTTGTTTTGCCTCGATCTACTTTTAGGGCTTGTGTGAAAATCCGACGATGTTTCAGGTCATATTTGTGCACATATATGGGAAATTGGAACTTTCAAGCACCACTGTGTATGCACATTATGAAAAACACACCCGTGCGTCGTTAGTAGCTCGGACACTAAAGAGTCGACGCGTACCGGCGCTGAGAATCGTGACGCTAGCTGTGATTAGCGATCTACAATAATAAACAGTGTAGGACGGTCAGTAAGAAACGCTCCGGGTCGGAATCGCTGCAGTAACGGTGTCACGTCTTTGGTTTCAGAACGGACAGGCCTACTTCATCAACGACGGGGAATCTGTTAATGTGTTCGACTGGATGACGCCGCTGGTGAGTCACAGTGCTGTTCGTACTCCATGTTTACGCGATAGTATCGTCACACGAGCACGAGTGCTGTCACGCCGAATGTTCGGTACGGCAGCACGGTGCGAGTGTGATGTCCCTGCCGGGGGAAAAAAAACCAAACACGACAATAGAAACTCTCATATAATATGTCATGGCTTTAATGGTTATAATGGGAATTGTATTGGTTTTTATGGAAACCGTACTGGTTGCTATAGAAACGACAACGTATTAGCGCGAGCGCATTAATATAAAGCTGTGATTTGCTGTCAGAGCCGTCTGTTGAGCCGTTCCACCGAACGGGTGCCGTCTCCGTCCCCGGGACGTTATATAAATATGCATGAATGCTAACCGAACAGTACACTTTATTATTAAGACGAGTGTCCTGTACATTCATCTAACCGCACGTCTTAATACGCACTCCCCGTCAAAAGTTTGTGGACACCCGACTGGAGTGTTTCTCACGGTGTTAAAAAGCTTTTGATCTGAAGGCGCGTGATTAAACGTGTGAAATCGGTGTCGTAGATGGAAATATAATCGTGCCGACGTATACGTATTTTAAAGGATAAAACTTGAGGTTTGGGGTCTCCGTTAAAAGGGGAAAAAAAAATGGCTTTGCTTTGCTTTAAAAAAATATATATGTATTTTATTTATTTATTTTAGAAAAATACAGCTTACGTGCATATATAGTGATCTTTTATTTTTTCCCCTCACCGATAAAATCAATAATTTGGACGTGTAACCACCATTTCTTTCAAACCAACACTTTCTTGCATTTCTGAAGAGTTAAAACGACTGTGTGTGTTATTACCAGATTCAGTGTGGAAAAACAGATTGAAAAAGAAAAAGATTCATTTGGAAGAGTTAGAACAAGCAAACGGCACCCGTTCGGTGGAACGGCCCTGTTACAGACGACGCGTCATGAATCCGTGGTTTCAACCCTGACGTGTGTTTAAAACTCTGTGTTTGAACAGTTTGAGAGACTGGGCTACGCTCGTCCGCTGATCCGGCTCCCGGTTTCGCTCGTCTACTCAGCAGGTAGGACTCTGACATATTTCACTTTACAGTCCTTTAATCGCCATCATCATCAAAAGGAATACTCTGAGTCGACTGAATGTAAAATCATGGTGTGTGTGTGTGTGTGTGTGTGTGTGTGCAGCGTTCCTGATGGAGCAGTTACACGTGGCTCTGAGGCCCGTGATGGAGATTCCTCTGCTCCTGACCAGAAACGAGGTCCGAAACACTCCTTTACTCCTCTGTTTCTCTCTGTGTTCCTCACCCGCTGTTCTCTGCCGTTTATAATACACCCTGAAAAGGATGTCACGGGTGGCGGGTGAATCAGTGAGTCGATTCATTTGCGAGCGTTAAAAGGTTATAGTGTATAATACGGTGTACTTTCTCTAAAACTGCTTTCTGGCGTTAAATGCGCTTTCAGAAGAAGTTGAATATTACATCGATCTAACTGAGAGAAAATAAAAGGCACAACTTTTTATTTATTTAATTATTTGTTTGTTTGTTTAGCAGATGTTCAGGTGTCGTGCTGAGTTAAATGTATACATGGAGGTTATTTCTTTTAAAAAAATATTTGATATTTGATCTCTGGATGCTTAAACTCCTTAAACGCCCTCGCGTATTATTCAGTAATTGTTACCTAATTATTCTCATTTACTCTTTATTATTCCTTCATTTCTCAGCTCTCCTTTCTCCCTCGTTTTTTTTTTTCTTTTTTCTTTTTTCGGTAACACTTTATTAATAACAGTACATGAATAATCATGCACTCATGATACCCGGATCAACTTAAACGTGAATAATGATGAGTACTGATCACGACCACCTTAAGTACACGTTAGTACATGTTTGTTAGTTAATGTATTCATTAACACGTGCGGGGGGGGGGGGGGGTGTAAACTAAATCACACATGCTGTGGAAGAAATCATATCAATTGTCAACTGAACGTGCAAACATTTGAATTTATTCAGAATTTATTTCGCTATTTAGAATTGAATTTATTTCGAATTTATCCCTCCTTATCAAATCCCACTGTAGTAGCAGTGCCCAGGGGCCCGGGTCACTGCTCCTTTTCCCACAAGAGTTCCCCAGATGAGGACGGGTTCCCTTCTGAGTCCGGTTCCTCTCAAGGTTTCTTCCTCGTATCATCTCAGGGAGTTTTTCCCTCACCACCGTCTCCACCGGCTCGCCCAATAGGGATAAATTCACACGCTTAAAATCTCCATCCTGTGTTTATATGTTTCTGTAAAGCTGCTTTGAGATGATGTTCGTCGTTAAAAGCGCCTCACAGATCAAACTGAATTGAAAGAGTGAAATTTGGTGTAGTTTACCGCTACGTGTCAGTTAATACAG